>NW_027041033.1:4577500-4825000 GCF_037179485.1 Ochlerotatus camptorhynchus | reverse complement strand
GGATCAAAGTTTTATACACGTTAATTTATAGTGTTTCAAACTTTGAAATGTTGAAAAAATTTCACCTTCTATTCAAGTGTATTGAACATTGAATCACACTACTGTTCAAAACAGATGGATTTAAAGTGTTTTGCATGCCAATGCGATATGAATTGCTTGCTCAGAAAGAAGGGTAAACAAGAAAGAAAGGTAAACATTGAAAACAAAAGTTGTGATTTTATCCTATCAACCCGCCTCATATATGAGAACAATCGTGGCACAGTGGAATCGAACGAGGACTCCGGCAGCGGCACACCCCAACAGTCCATGATCGAATCCCAAATCAGACCATTTAAAAAGTTATGTGAAAGTTCTGGCCTCTGGCAGTTTTGTTTTTATATATTTAAAAAAATCATTTTTAGAGTCGGCAAAGTGGAAGTCGATAAAGTAGAATATTGTAGAATATTGAACTATGATGTGCAAAGCTATTGATTTTTTTTATAATCCATGTATTTGTCAAGGCTCAAATGCGTTAGCTTTGCGGAGCCGAATATTTTTTACATTAATATCATTTCTTACAACTAATGTTAGTAGAACGGGGGCCGATTAAAGGGTGTCCACGATGAAATTGCCACACTATGAAATTGCTCTAATTTTTTAACCGTTGTGTAGAATTTAATGAAAATTTGGGTGGATTTAGTTCATAGTGCATTATTTACATCCTGCAAGTTTTAAAGTCCTGTGATCAAAACTCGCGGAAATGGAGTCGAAAGAACAGCTCGTGCGTGATAAAATCTTGCGCATTCATCACGAGAACAAGGATCTCTCGCATCGTTCCATCGCTAAAACGTTGGGAATCGTGAATTCCACGGTGTCGCGAGTGATTAAGCGGTTCGAGGAACGGTTGACCACCGATCGGAAGCCCAGAAGTGAAGGAAAAAGTATTCCGTACAACACCAAAAATCACAACCGCGTAGTTGGGACCTTCAACCGAAATCCGAACGCCTCCGTTAGGGATGTGGCTAAGAAGCTGCACCTAAGCCGAAGTTTTGTCCAGAAGGCCAAAACTAAGGCTGGGCTTCGAACGTTCAAGGTACAAAAGGCCCCTAATCGCGACGAGAAGCAGAACAAGTCCGCCAAAACCCGTGCCAGGAAGTTGTACCTCAACATGCTGACGAAAGTTGAATGCTGCATCATGGACGACGAAACATATGTGAAGGCCGACTTCAAACAGATCCCCGGCAACCTGTTTTTCACGGCCAAGGATAAGTTCAGCGTTCCGGAGCATGTCCGCACTCAGAAGATGTCCAAATTTGCGAAGAAATTCCTGGTTTGGCAAGCCATCTGCACGTGCGGGAAGCGGAGTGCACCTTTCGTGACCCAGGACACGATGAACGGACAGGTGTACATAAAAGAGTGCCTCCAGAAGCGGCTGCTTCCTCTCCTGAAGGCCCACAACGTCCCAACAATCTTCTGGCCGGATTTGGCCTCATGCCACTACTCCAAGGACGTGCTGAAGTGGTATGCGGACAATAAGGTCAATTTCGTGCCGAAAATGTTCAACCCTCCCAACACTCCGGAGCTCCACCCCATCGAGAAGTACTGGGCGATTATGAAGCAGCACCTTCTTAAACGATCTAAGGTAGTGAAGACAGTCGAGGAACTGAAGAAAGTATGGGTTTACATGCAAAAAACGGTTGATTCACAGGTTGTGCAGAATCTTATGGCCGGGGTTAAGGCCAAGGTGCGGGCATTTGCGTATGGACTGTAAATAAAATACGAGTAAAATGGTAAAATGAAGTTTAATAGTTATTTCTCAATCCCTGAAAATTTGATGGCAATCGGATGAAAACTCGAATTTTGCGAATCAATTTTGTGTGTGGCAATTTCATCGTGGACACCCTTTACTCGCGGCTTACTCGAGATTAGGGATTACATTTATTGATCATTTGGCCAAACTCTCCATTACCTATTCAAAGGTGCTTTTGAAATCAAATATTCAAACGTAAATTTTCCGAAACCCTTTTCTTTACAAAACCGGATACGTCCCTTTGAAAAAGCAAACGAGAACTGGCTCACTTTCATTCGAAGTTCTCATTTTATTGCATGACGTTATCAATGCTACATCGAAGCCAGATGTAAACAAAAGAGACATTCATCGAATTTTCCAGGAAAAAAAGGGATTCAACGTGAAGCAACTACTTGGAACGGAATCAAGAACCATTAAAATTGTTCGCTATTTGCTCTGACGCCTATTGATGAGTGAATGGATTTATTCACCGAATTTAAGCTTCCATGATTACTCAACGCATTTATCGAAGAAAAAAACACGCGTTATGAAAAAATTAAAATCGGAATTCAACTTGCTGGGAAAAACTGCTACAAATCCGAAAAAATTACTGTACTGAACAGTTCCGAGATTTGATTACCTACTGCTGTGCAGTGTAAACATTTTACGGGTGCAATTTCCCTCTCTCTCTCTCTCTTCATTCCATCAGACTAGATGGCATTGAACGCATTTCAAACGCATTTTTTCAACTGAAAAGTTCCCTATTCATATTCTGGCGATGCACGCGTTCGGGGAAATGGCATTATGAAATATGGACTTTCCATCCAATCAATCTCCCCCTCACTCAAGGATAAATTATTGCACACTATTCAACTGTCTGTGTATTTCTATATTTGCCATGGACCGAGACTAGCGGGAAATATTTTCCGCATCATTTGAATCATGTTACCGCTACACGTTGTCAGTGCTGTGCATGTGCATTAGCACGGCCGACTAATGTTTGCTCAGTAGCATATCAACAGTATGGGGGTATGGGGGGTCCGATTCATTCGATATTCCTATGTAGAATGTTGCATGTTTGTTTTAAATTTTACAATTAATCATGTTACCATGCTTCTGTGTTAATTTTCTGTTACGCATACACTTAGTTCCGTTAATTGTTAACAGAGGGCAATGCGAAAAAAACATGCATGGTACCTCTATATATGCATTTAGATTAACATCCCTTTCTAAGCCCCGCCCCTAACATAATTTCCCGCCGTTTTTTAAGAATGGGGCTGGGCAGAAAGTATATTTTGTGCAAAATATGTAACAAAGGAGGGACTTCAGATATTAATCTAAATGTATATATAGAGTTACCAGACATGTTTTGCTGTGTCAGGTACTCTATTTTGTAGTCTGTGAGAGGGAAATCACAAATAGAGTGTCTTCAAAATATATGGCATGTTAATAGATTGAACTTGTGAGAGCGAATTTTTCTCTCTTAAATTTAATTTTTTTTGCTCTCTGGAGACTGGTAGTAAAGCGGATAAAACGGTATGGGGAAGAATCATTTTTATTTAATTGTAGCTTGTTTAACAATAATTTCCCGGAAATAAGTGAACGTCAAATCCCATGAATGATTTATTTAGGCTGTCGTTCACTTTGTTTGACCTGAATAAGCATTGAAAGGGAATTACTTCCACTACTCTCAATTTCTATAATTTCTGCCACAGGAAACATGTATTGCTGAGAAAAATGTCCAACCATACTGATTCTCGCATACTCAACCAACGGATGAAAAGCATGGTTGATTTTTGGAACAGATGTTGCTAGTAAAAGCAAGTTACGACGATTTATTTTGTATGCAGAAATCCGGAAATTTAGATTTTAACGAAATATTTACCATTTCTGAAATCATTACATTTATTTGGTGAGGGTGTTGGATCAATTTTTTACGCAACACCCCTACACCTGTTTTCGCTTCCAAAATCAATAGCTTTGGAAAAATGTTTAAATCTCCATACATTATTGTTCCGGTTAACTATTTGCCCATTGGAAGGTGGCGCCATGCTGTTCAGTAGTGGTGAGATCAAAACTGACAGCATGCAGGTAAAGGACGAAGGCGATCGATATCTGTTGGAAGTAGCTGCACCTATCCAAGACATGGATATGGATGATGTGATCACGAGCTGTAATACCATAGAGGTAACTCTAAGACCAGAAGGTCCCGAAGAAACGTGCACAACTTTTTGGCTCTGGTACTATCTTCGGTCCCAAGCTAATCCATGCACCCCTCGAAACATAAGAAAATCCAGTAACCCCTCATTTTGTCTGTCAAACGTTCATAGCAAATCAAAACAAACATAGTGTAGTACTAGAATGGGGTACGTTAATTGATTTGCTTGGGACCAATAGGCCAGTCAAGTAGTGAGCCAATTTTAAATCGTTAGTTTCCACCGGTTGGTAATACTCTGGAAGAGGCCAAGGAATTGCAGATTCAGCTAGACAAAATGACGAGCTCAGAAAATGGGCATCCAGCCGTACAGCGGTTTTGCACGGAATTAACGCGGAGAATCTTGTACTCCGTACATTCGAAGGGATCAATCTCGACCCAAACCCTTCTGTTGATGCCTTAGGACTGACTTGGCTTCTTAGAAATCCTCCTATCAATCCCGACAAAGTACTAACCAATCGACAGGTTCACTACGTTGATCGATCCATTGGGCTTCATCGGTGCCACTATCACAGCTGCTAAGGACTACATGCTACTCCTATAGACGTTGGAGGATACATTTACTTCAGGAGACACAATTTATCACAATACAGAAATTCCTGGCAGTGACAGACCGCCACAATCATCGAGCGAATTGCATAGGTGAGCTACAAAATGTTCATGGAAGATCTGCAACGACTGATACGGCCTATATGTTGAAGAAACGTGCACCAGAAGCTGTTCCTGTTCCTGGTCCGAATCCACTGTCGACGTACCAGTCTAAGCAGGTGAACCAGAAAACGGCGATCCTGCAGGTGACGACTGGTGAAGATGAAGAAAACCCTCCGCAACCAGATCCGGTTCCAGTTCCAACTCCTATTCAAAAACGACGGCAGATTCAGTCGTACTGTATGACTTAAGAGGGAAGATGTTAGATCGTAGCAATCGACTTAAGTCTTTTCAGAGGAGATTTTTTCGCTTTGCTCTTCGTTAGCTACCCTGGAGAGACTCCGAAAAACTTCCCTAATTACGAAAGTCGATGTAACTTGTTGAACCTACAACTTCGCAGTGTTCACCGCGACGTAGTTAAGGCTGTCTTCATAGCTGATCTCCTGTTTTCGGACATTTACTGTAGTCCACTTTTGCCTCATCGAAGCAACCATTGACTGCGTATTATCAACCGGTGGAAACTAACGATTTTAACTTGGCTCACTACTTGACTGGCCTATTGGTCCCAAGCAAATAGATTAACTTACTCCATTCTAGTACTACGCAATGTTTGTTTTGATTCGCTATGAGAGCTTGACAGATAAAATGAGGGGTTCGTGGATTTTCCTATGCTTCGAGGGGTACATCGATTAGCTTGGGACCGGAAAGAGTACCAGAGCTGAGCCAAAAAGTTGAGCACGTTTCTTCGGGACCTTCTAGCAACAATCAATACGAAACTAACGATTATAATTTGGCTCACTACTTGACTAGCCCATTGGTCCCAAGCAGATCGATTAACGTACCCCATTCTAGTCGAAATTCTAGTACTACGCAATGTTAGTTTTGATTCGCTATGAAAGCTTGACAGATAAAATGAGGGGTTATTGGTTTTTCCTATGTTTCGAGGGGTGAATCGATTAGCTTGGGACCGAAGAGAGTACCAGAGCACGATTATGAGGTCTATTCCCGTACTTGCCTTTTCGCATGCCCTGGTCATGCGATACCTAGTTTCCAAATCAGCAATTACAAAACTGATGATGTACCAAAAAATAGTTGCGATTTGTTCAACTCGGGGGCAAGTTGACAACTCCAGTATATTTCCTGTGTACCCCGAAATTTTGGTGCTGGTGCACGGAAAAATGAGTCTATGCATTAATGACTATTTTTCAACCACTTTTTAGAGCTTGTTCGGGCTGTCATAGAGTGGTTGAATTTTATAGCAAAAAAGTGTATACAATTTAGACATTTCCAGAGAAAACAATCTTTCAACAGAAGTGTCTAAATTGTATTCTCTAGTGGCTGAAAAAAAAACTTGGAAACAAGTATTTTCCGAAAACGCCGCCGGCTAACAATGATTAACTTTTTCGCAGGTAGATACATTGTTTATAGTATCATCATAATAGACAATTTGATAGTAATTTATAACTTTCCTTTTGTTTCAAGAGTGTGGTGAGAACTTCCAGAAGAAGTCGTCATCATCGCCAGCAGTGGGAAGGAATTACTGCTTCCTTCGCAATAGAGTGCTGGAACGACAACCAAGTTTTCTTCCTATTCCGTTTCCTATATTCTTCCATGATAAAGTTGGAGGAGCTAGTGAGCAGCAGATTCAGCTGTTACAAGTGTTGTCCGGTACAGTTGGACAGGATGTGTGGGATTAGGGGGATCAGGCCAAAGAGATGGCCGATGCTAATAGTAAGTATATCTAACAAGGTACATTCTTTCATTATTTAGTAACTTTTGATCTACATTACAGAGGGCTTCCAACGGTAGCACGATCCGGATCGAGTTCAGTGGGCAATGGAACGGGAAGGTCGCCGGACACGTAGAAAGTGGCTGAATTTGAAGTGTCTCTGATTGAGTTAGCCTAGGATGCGCAGCAAGTTTTCGTCGATGTTTCCGCGATATGGAGTACTGGAAAAGTTCCAAAACTGGCACGCCTACGTCACGGAATGGTTGGTTCAAGAGGGGAAGCTGGCAGCAAAAGTCTGAAGATTTCCCCGATATCTGCGTCACCATGTTGAAGTCACCAAGAAATAAACGGTCTTCATTATTGTTGTTTTGCTACTATTTTTAATAAAATATGATGGAAATATACGAAATCAACCATTTAAAATCGTTCCGGTGTACACAATTTAACCACTTTTGAGAAAAACGTCTTTAGTCATTAATGATTAAAATTTAACCAGTTTCGAGAAAAACGCGTTTATTCATCCGATGAGTAAACAGTGTTTATTCATTTTATGAGTATGTGCGGGTTTTCTCGAAACTGGTTGAACTCTAAGCATTAATGCATACTTTTTTCTTAGCGTGTGGTTCTGTCAAACTCACGAATTTCAGAAGTGTTATCTGAATAGGGTGAATGTGGAAATGATGTAAAGTACATAAAATTTTAGTTTAAAATTCATCTTATTGTCACGCGCCTAACAAAATAGGACTCGCGTGTGGAACTCGTAACGTCCCACGTCAAAATTAACATTAGTGACATATGAAGGCCAGTGATGCCAGCTAGAAATGTCGTTTTGATTTGCAGTCATATGCACATAATCATAATTCATAATCGTTTATGAAACTTTTTTTGTGTAGCCTCGTTTGTTTTTGAGCAGTACAGAACCAAATGCTTAAACATGTGGTTTTTAAAACGAAAATATGTGATTGTCATCGAATTAATCGAAACAAACGAGAATTGAGCGGGGATACTTTCAGTGTTTTCTACGCTATTACTATTATCATCGATAATGAACAAAGAATGGTTTTGCAGCGAGTAAGAGCGTACTAATTAGAAGCTGCTAGTACTGCAAAATGTACTATTTGAGGTACTAGCATAAAATGAGTACAATGTTAGTACAACCATAGAGGTAACTCTAAGACCAGATGGTCCCGAAGAAACGTGCTCAACTTTTTGGCTCAGCTCTGGTACTATCTTCGGTCCCAGGTAAATCCACGAACCCCTGATTTTGTCTGTCAAGCTTTCATAGCATATCAAAACAAACATAGTGTAGTACTAGAACTTCGACTAGAATGGGGTACGTTTGTCGTTTGCTTGGGACCAATAGGCTCAGTCAAGTAGTGAGCCAATTTAAAACCGTTAGTTTCCACCGGTTGGTACAACAGTGTTCTTTGTACATCTGTCGAAGGTCTTAAATGCAAAGTATTTGTATTGCCTTTCTAGTATCTAGTAAAACGAACCACCATCAATAGGTTTCAATTCGTTTGGATTTATTTCATTTCACCTCGAAAATCGTTTCGCTCTTTTCATATGGAATTATTGCATGTTGTTTGATATCCACACATGGTGAAACAAAATGTTGGTTTCACGTAGAGAAATACCGTTGCGGCAGAGAAGGACAATCCCTTTGTTTACATTGTTTGGCAACATTTACTACTTGTAAGTGGGTATGAAACCTCGCGTGAAACAAAGGTTATCTGTCACCTTGCCGGGGGCTTGGATTTGACAGTGTAAATTACAACTTATCTTTCAGCCTATAGCTGGCGCGATTTTACTCCGGCGGGGCGGCCTAGAGCAAGGGTACTTCCCCCAAAGTCGTTCGGATGATTGGGTGAAACAACAACAAAACAAGAAGTTATTAAATTTTAGACGTCTATTGGCTATTCTGACCTTCCCTTTCTCCTCGCTGTCCTCGGTGTCACACCTCCTTCACTATTGCTGCCTCGCAGCGGTCCTTATGTAGCAAGGGAATGAGTGGAACTCGTCTATTGGAACCTCCCTGGCGACGTTGATGATGAATCACCGGATCAGGGTTTTGCATTTTCGAAACAAAGAAAAGAAAATATCATTTTCGTGTAAGTCATCGTGTTTCTTGTTATCGAGTCACGATGAACATTCCTCTTTTCAAACATGACAGGTGTTGCCACGACCACAGCACCGGCAACCCGGCCCGCGGCGCTTTCGCTGTAAACGATTGGGCGAAACGAAGGTTCGCTCAAACAACACTAGGTGCGCATTGAGTGGACGGATGAGTGCAATACAGATCTCTATACAGGTTGAAATCAATAGAATAGAATACAATAGAATAATCGATTTTGGAATGTTTACCTATTGCGATAATGTGGTATCTTATCTATTTACCTACCTTATAAATTAACTTGAAATTAATAGGTGAGAGTAAGTTGTGCTTATATAATTAACTTAATTAATGCTAATTACCCTACTCTAAAACTACAGCTAAAAATATTGCTAGATATAGCAAAGTTGTTTGGAAATAGCGACTCAATGATTGTGAATTACTTTGGTAGGTTAGAAACACTTAATTGTTTAATGCTAGAGATTAATTATGTTCCCATAACTATCGTAGCAGATAATTAGACCAATACGGACGAGGAATTAAGAGGAGTCACTATCAGTGTAATAGTGCACTGTTTAATGTGAGTAAGACTTTATAATGAAATAGTACACGGTGTTTATTAATTTGTTTTCCAGCTTGAAGCATAAAATATACCTGCTATCAAGAACGGTGCGAGGTTTTGTTCATTAATAACAACAGGACTATCACTTGTTTCGTTCGTCGAGTGCTTCAGTTCATTTCATTTGATGCAAAAACTTGTTTCAATTGACGCAATGAATGACTCGAAAACTGCTTCCTTCGTGTTTTTTTCCACTTTCACTTCAATTCGGTACTCATTCGACTTGTCACGACCTGAGGACAGAGGCATCAAAATATAGTATCCGGATAGGGAAGGCATCCAGATTAGGTGTAGTAATAATATATTATTTTATATTGAACGAAAATTAAATTAACGAGGCCATTCTGGACCAACATGGCGGCCATCGGGATCAGGGAAAGTCTCAAATACCCCACAATATGGGTATTTTCGGAACGAGGACGACATGAAGTCATAGAGGTAACTCTAAGACCACTGGGTCCCGAAGAAAATCATTATTATTTTTGGCTCACTCAGTACCAGAACAACGGTCCCAAGCAGTCCCAAGCTATTTCACTCACCCCTGCATGTTCTGCATGAATCCACACACCCCTGATGTTATCTGTCAAATTTTCATAGCGAATCAAAACAAACATAGTGTAGTAATAGAATTTCAACTAGAATAGGGTACGTTAATCGTTTGCTTGGGACCAATAGGCTACTAAAGTGGTGAGCCAATTTAAAATCGTTAGTTTCGTATTGATTGTTGATGAAGGTGCGGAAAATCGATATTCGACGTTATTTTGGAATCCAAAATGGCGGCCATCAAGTTTCCTAAAACGTGTCAAATACCCTAAGGGGCTGTCCATAATCTATGTAACTGTCTACGGGGGGGGGGGGCTTGACAATTATCCACGGTCCATACAAATTTTAAAATTTTTGTATGGGCGATTGTCTACGCAGGGGGAGGGGGAGGGTCAAGAATCCCAAAAAACTGTCTACGTAGTTTATGAACAGACCCTAAGATATGGGTTTTTTTCGGAACGGAGATAACGCGTGGTTGCCGAAAATCGATATCCGATGCTATGTTGGACTCCAATATGGCGTCCATCGGGTTTCACAAAAGTGTCAAATACCCTAAGATCTAGGTATTTTTGGAACGGGGACCACGCGTAGATGCTGAAAATCGATATTCGATGCCATTTGTAGCCTATTTGACACTTCTTCTTAAATTGAATTTAAGGATGGCATCGCACATCGATTTCTGGCTTCTAGATGTCAGCCCGATTCCAAAAAAGACGGCGCGACATCAATTTTCGGCATCTATGTCCCATCCCCATCCTGGAAATACCCATATTTTAGGGTATTTGACACTTTTCCGCCAATCGGAAGCCGCCGTTTGGATTACAAAATGGCGTCATATATCGATTCCCGGCTTCTAGACGTTACCCGGTTTCTTAAAAAACCGTTTGTATGGGTGTTTGATGGATTGCTAAAATGGCGTCGGATACTGATTTCCAATCTCTAGACGTCATCGCGATTCCAAAAATACCTATATTGATGGGTATTTGACAATATTTCCCACATGTTCTGAACTCGGAAGCCGCCATCTTGTATTTCGAATTGGCGTCGCATATCAATTTTCGATCTATAGACTTCATTCCGATTACAAAAATACCAATATTGATGAGTATTTGACTGAATTTCCACTTTTACGTAAATCGGAAGCCGCCTGCTTCGATGTCAAAATGGCGTCGGATATCGATTTTCATCCTCCCGATTCCAAAAATACCTTTATTGATAAGTATTTGACAGCATTTCCTACTTTTTCTTAAACTAAAAGCCACCATCTTGAATTTAAAAATGGCGTCGCATATCAAAAGTACCCATATTGATGGGTAAACAAACCACCCAACAATGATAAATTTTACAACCACGTGCACAGATCTATGCGCACACGCTTAAATGAACCGAGTTAACAACATAGACGGCACACGCTCGTGTGAAACAAGGCTGAATTACATTTGGCGACAAAACTACACAAAATGGGATAAATTGTTACAGGTTACAATAGCAAAACACCATTGCCATTTTCACATCATTCCCATCTGCTTGTCGGTCGTCACTTAAATTTATCAATTACCTCTCCAATGCACTGAACATGTCCTTTTTATAATGCAATGTGGTGACTAATGATCAATTTTGGAATGTATACCCTTTCTGAAAATCTTTTGTAATGTTCTATGAAAGCCATACACTTTTTCAGTGGTTTTGTTGCACCATAGTACACCTTAAACATCCATCTTGTAGATCTTAGATGAATGAGAAAGCTTTGAAATTATTGTAAGATAAAAGTCTGATGCGCGGAGGGGCGACAAAATCGGGTCATTACTGTATTATTAGTTTACGAGCGCTCATGGCCACAATAATCTGGTTGTTTTTCTGGTAGGTAACGTTCGATTGTGTCGTTTGACCTGTAAACGGTCAAATTTGATCGTTTGTACGTCAAACGACATAACCCAAACTTCAAATCAAACGTTCCCTGCCAGAAACTCAGCCAGATTGTGGCGGCCATGAGGCGCTCGTAAAATGCTACACTCAAAAAATTTCACACGTTTGATCGAAGTGTTTAAACACTTGATTTTTTAAATGCAGAATCACATTTTCTTTAAGTGTATTTCACCTTGGTTCGATGTGTTATACACGTTAATTTAGAGTGTTTCAAACTTTGAAATGTTGAAAAATTTTCACTTTCTATTCAAGTGTATTGCACATTGAATCACGCTACTGTTCAAAACAGATGGATTTAAAGTGTTTTGCATTTCAATACGATGTGAATTGCTTGCTCAGAAAGGTAAACATCGAAAACAAGAGTTGTGACTTTATCCTATTAACCCGCCTCATATATGAGAACAACCCTGGCACAGTGAGATAGAACGAAGACTCCGGCAGCAGCACACCCCAACAGTCCATGATCGAATCCCAAATCAGACCTATTAAAAATATATGTGAAAGCTCTGGCCTCTGGCAGTTTTGATTATATATTTGTCGTTTCAATTTTTAGAGTCGGTAAAGTAGAAGTCGATAAAGTAGAATATTGTAGAATATTGAACTATGGTGTGCAAAGCTATTGATATCACCATATGAGACACATAGAATCCAAGTGTGTCACAATTAAAATCCATAGTGTTCAGGCATGGTTCATAGCATAAGATTCAAGCATGAAATGGATGTGTTTCACAATAAGCGCAAAATTAAGTGTGAGACACATGATGATGGCGTGTGGAATTTTTTGAGTGTAGATAAACAAAAAGCTCTTCTGGACCATTTATTCAATCAATATAAAGTTTAGAAAATAGCATTGTCCATAGACTCTTCTAGTTTGTATGCTCAACCGATGGACAATTGTACCCCACAGCACTTTCATTCATACGGGAGATAACTATAAAGACACCCCCTCCCCGCTCAACTCTGCTACAGCTTTCTGTGTATGTAATATATATTATGAGTTTCGAGGCACATCGGAATTCCTGCAAGTCGCAAGCGGGAAATATGAAAAGCGTAAACGATCTCGAAAATTGTTTACAGTAGTAAATGTAACTTTGAGTGCGTTCCAACGCCACGCGCCGCACCCCATCGGTCGTGTACTCGAGGATCTGTTTCACCTACTATAGAGCTTCAAACCAAGCAAACGGCAAGGTTGGAGCGTGGCCGTGGGTGGCCGCTTACGCTATTTGCTCTCATCTACACCCTGGTCCCTTCCGCCTCCCCCCACTCCAGCCTCGGCTCCATTTTAAGTTGAGTAAATGTAAAAGATAAATATTTCCCCTGTCTAGTTGGATTCCGGCGTTTTGTGCAGTCGAGTCAAGTCCGGAATTAGCCCGAAATTGTTGATTTGACTGCAGTCATTTCCCGCTAAGAGGGCCTCGAAATGGGGAAGGGGGAACTATAACTATTGCTCTTGTCAACAGAGCGCAGGCTTCCTCCTACTAATCATCATCATCATCAGAGCCCCAGTCCCAGTATCAAGTTGCGTGTTAATTTATTCATGCCCATTCATTTGCCCCACCGGAATAGCTCCCGGATTAGGATGAGGTATTGTTGAACCACCGGGAAGCGACGAGCGAATGGGGAAGGGGTGTTTATTTGAGAGGGATGAAATTTATCTGCTTTTGAGTGGCTATGAATAATTGGTCTTCCTGCACTGGAAAAGTTGCTTTGAGGAAGCAGGGAGGGGGAGGGGGAGGAGTTCGTCGATACAATAAATGTCAACACATGTGACTGGGTTGCTCGTTAGCGGGAAATGGGAAGCGGGATGGCGGTTGGTGAGGCTGAAATTATCGGATGATTAATTCATTGGAAGATAATTTCCGTCGGTTGGTTCAATTCGAAGTAGATGAGAGCCGGTATAAATAGTAGTATTGATTCGAGGGGAGGAATTAATGGTGCACGCATGTCTATGTCACAGCTTGCCGCCGATGCTCGATCGCGGATCCGCGTTAACTGCAGCTCAGACGATTTGCGATAATGTTCTGTTTACGGCACGTCTCGCCAAACGCAATGTGGCCGGAAGGGGAAACGAAACGGCAAGTTTGACAGTTGTCACAAATGACATCAAGAAGCCTAACCGAAATCGATTTGGTTCTAACTAGTTTTCAATCCGACAAGTAGGCTTACTCAGGTCGGGCTTTTCCTTTGCCGCTGTCATTCCGCTTGGGCCTTAAGACATTGGGATCAATATGACCCGTAGTGCATCTTCAAAGTGCAATATCATGTTCTATGCAATATTTGGGGATGATTGGTTGTAACCCAGCTTTCCGCATCGCGTTTGAAATTAAAATGGAAATTAGTTTGGGAAAACCTATTTTTTCATTTTTGGGGACCACAATTTTACTTGAATCATGCAACCAATCATGTAAAAGTTTAGTCCAGAAAATGCATTACAACATTGCCGAAGGATGTACAGTGCTACAATGTCTCTAAAAAAAGTTATAACTGTTCAAAGATCGATGTTTCGAATTAAATGCCAAAAATCACTTTTCCTGCCAACACTGCCGGTGTACCAATGAAAGTCAGATTCCAAACTGAAATAATTCTCATGAGCGTAGTTCGAGAGGGGGGTTTACTATACCTCTCACTCATATAAATGGAGGTAAAGCTTCAAACTGAAATAACTGCCAAATTTTCGGGCAATCCAGCGCAATGGCCATTGTTCTACAAAGCGTCCAATGATGCGTGTGGCTACAAGAACCACGAGAACCTGATGCCATTGCAGGAAGCCCTTGAAGGTGACGCCCTTTAGGTGGAATCAGGTCAGCCGTTTCTTCCAGAATCTATTCCGAAGGTCATCGAGAAACTTCGCAGCCATTACTCCAAAAGCGGATAACCTGCGGAGACCGCGGGACTTCGACATCATCTCGTCAACCCGCTTTTGATAAAATCCTTGGTTGCCAAACTGCCCGATCGGGAAAAACGTGAATGGGTTCACTACCGGAGAGGCAAGAAGGAACCAACGCTACGAACACTAACGGATTTCCTGATGGAGATCGTGTCGGACGCTTGCGAGGCTAATGTTGATATCGATTTCAAGACAGCATACCAGCCAAGAGGTGGGCCATCGTCCGGGAAGAAGACCTTTAAGGAGACAGGTGCGTTGTACCGTCACAACGAAGCCAATAGTTTAGGTTCCAGTTCAACCGACCGGAAAAGATTGAAGCCGTGCAATCAAGGTCACAGCATGGAGCTCCGTCTTCGGCACTGCGCGGATTTTAGGACGCTTCGGTATGCGGACCGGATGAAGGTAGTAACTCGCAACCATGGAAGGCAGTGCAAGTTTGAAATCCGCTGTAACGTTGGCATTTGCAGGGAGTTCCACAATCCGCTGATGCATCCAGTGGGAAATGCTGTTGGAATGAGCGTTCCAACTGCACGGCCATGTTCCGTATGGTTCCGGTATAGCTCCACTGGATAAACGATAAGGGAAATGCTCGAGCAGACGACCAAACAAATCGACGATCGCTTTGAAACCGGCCTACTATGGAAAGCAGACGATCTACGGTTCTCGAACAGTTTCCTCGTGGCCGTCAAAAGAATGAAGCAGCTGGAGAGGCGTCTAGAGAGGAATCCGGAGTTAAGCAAGCAGATTGACGAATACCAGGAAAAAGGTTATGCACACCTGGCTACCACGAATGAATTGGCTGTAACTTCTCCCTACGAGGTCTGGTATCTCCCACTCAGCGTAGTACAAAACCCCCAAAAAACCAGGTAAGGTACGTCTTGTGCGCTTTAGCATCCCGACTGTGCAAGGGGTTTCACTGAATTCGCAGCTGCTGAAAGGGCCCGACATGCTGTTTCCGCTGATCAAGGTTCGGTGGAGATTTGAAGAAGATGTTTCACCAAATGAAGATTCGCACCGAGGATAAACAAAAACAGCGGTTCGTCTTTAGGCAATCTCCGGACGACTCGCCAAACATCTAAGTCTGGACGTGGTGACATTCGGATCGACCCCTTGCTCGGCTCAGTTTGTCAAGAACCGCAACGCTGAAGTATTGGCCGTTCAGTATCCCGAAGCAGCTGCTGCCATCATAAATCACCACTACGCACTTCGACAGCGTCGACTAGGTGGAAAATGCTGTTGAAGTTGGCGCAGGAGGTGCGCTTGGTCCACCAGAAAGCAGGCTTGGAGATCCGGAACTGAGTTTCCAATGCACCAGAAGTTCTCCAGGCCGTTCCAGTACACTTCGGGTGCGACAAGGATACATCTAAGGATACATCTAAGGAGTCATCTGGTATCCGGACATGGATGAGTTCGCAAGAAATGATGCCGTACTTGCTCGAGCGAAAACGACCGACGGAAAGACTATTTGCAAGCTGCGTTTCGATCCGCTCGGACTACTATCGCCGTTCACCATCCACGGGAAAATAATAATCCAATACCGGTGGCGTACCAACTGCGACTGGGATCAGGAAATCGGCTACAATTCTTGGGGGTTATGAAGCCGGGGGACAAGTTTATTGCCGGAGGTTGAAGCCATTAGGATTCCTCACTGCTATCTCGGTGGTGCCAGGTCGGCCGAAGGTGATTCGCTGAAAATACACGTCTTCACCGATGACAGCGAACTTGGATACGACTGCGTAGCATACTTGACAGCGGTCATCGAAGAGAAGTCCACTGCAGTCTAATGATGTCCCGAGATAAGGTGGCACCGATAAAACGTCAATCGATTCCCCGCCTGGAATTGATGGGTGCTGTTCTGGGGGCTCGGATGAGTCAAACTATCCTGGGCACGCACTCATTTCAGATTAGTAGCACCGTCTTCTGGATGGACTCTCGAACCGTGTGCAGTTAACTCAATTCCGGTCAACACCGATACAAGCAATTCGTTGCATTCCTGATTGGTGAGATTCAATAGCGGATTGGAGATGGGTTCCGACCAAGATGAACATCGCAGATGTGCTGACGAAGTGGGGACAAGGTTCGCCATTGCAAAGTGAAGGAGAATGGTTCAACGGGCCAACGTTCCTGTATCGGCCGGAAGAGCAGTGGCCAAAGCAAGAGATGATGATTGAAGAAACAGATGAGGAAGCAAGAAAAGGAGAGCCGATAGCGACTGCACGGGCTACGGCGAAGCAGCGGCAGCTGTTCGAAGCGATGGCACTCGGACAGGAAGAGCTCCAGCAGGCGGACACAATTCTTTGGCGGCAGTCACAGTGGGACTGTTTTCCGGACGAAATGAGCGTGCTCATGGACAACTTGAAGCGTCATCCGGACGGAACAATGACGACTGTCAAGAAAGGTAATTCAATCTACAAATGTTCACCGGTGTTGGATAGCGAAGGCGTAGTACGCATGGACCGTCGACTTGCGAATGCCGAAGCGAGTTCTTTCGACAAAAGGCATCCGATCATTCTGTCCCGATTCCACTACGTGACCCAGAAACTGATCCAGCACTATCATGAAGAGTTCGGGCACGCAAATTCGGAGACCATGTTCAACGAAATAAGGCAGCGGTTCCAGATTCCAAGAATGCGTCCGGGTGATCCAGAAAGTAGTTAGCGATTGCGTCTGGTGTAAGGTAAACAAGTATCGTCTACGATCGCCAAGGATGGCTCCACTTTCAGTTGAGCGAGTCAGTCCTCATCTTTGGTCTTTCAGCTCCGTGGGCATTGACTACCTGTTTGGCCGTACGGGCGGTGACTGAGTCGTGTCAAATGGCCATCGCTCTTTTCCGTAGCAAGTTCGGCAAGCCAAGTCAAATCTTCTCCGTTAATGCTACATGTTTCCAGGGAGCAAACAACGAGATGGTCAAGATGGAAAACATCAACCAAAAGTGCGTGGAGATCGCAAGCAGTTCCACAACCACCTGACACTTCATTCCGCCTCGAACCCCACACATGGGTATCTGGGAGTGGATGGTGCGGTCGGTGAAAGAAGCGATACGCGTGCTGAACGACGGATGAAACCTGACAGATGAGATCCTGGCTGACGTACTTGCCGCAGGACTCGGATGAAACCGAAGCACTGACGCCGAACCATTTCCTACGGGGGACAGTGTCTGGTGCATACTCGAGAGTGGATGATGGATCGACGGATCTTGCAGAAGCTCTGCGAAACCTTTACAAACGCTCGCAGCTCCTGACAGATCGAATGTGGGAAAGATGAAGTAAGGAGTACCTTCTGACGACCGTGAGATTAGTGACAAAACATTTAATTCGTTTACTTACCTGATTGTGTTTCTCCCAGAAAACCCACCAAACAGATTGCGAGATTCGACTGTATTCTAATCATATGGCATTTGACTTAACAAACATTCGTGAATTTACATTCTCTCAACCCATCCAATCCGGAAATCTACCGCAGGTATCTCCACTAAAGAAACTCATCTTTCATACCTTTCCCTTTTCCAGTCCGGCGTGGCAGCCATCTTTGGACCGAGCTCCCCGACGGCAGCCGTCCACGTCAACAGCATCTGCGACGAGAAGGAAATGCCGCACATCGAAACCCGCTGGGATGCCCACACCCGGCTACCCATCTTGAATATCCACCCTCACCCGACGATCCTCGGTCGGGTCTTCCTCGATCTGGTGGTGGCATTCGAGTGGAAGGACTTCACCATCATCTACGAGTCGGGTCCCTGGCTGCCGGGTATATCGGAACTGCTGAAAATGAACGACCCCAAAGGCTACACCGTGACCGTTCGGCAGCTGGACCTGAAGCTGAACGGCAACTTCCGACCCGTGCTACGGAGGGTCAAACTGTCCGACGACAAGCACATTATTCTGGCCTGCTCGATCGAGTCCATGCCGGAGGTGCTGAAGCAGGCCCAGCAGGTCGGACTGATGACCGATCACCATCAGGTCATCATTACATCGATGGATCTGCATACCATCGAACTGGAACCGTACCAATACAGTGGAACGAACATCACCGGCATTCGGTTGCTCGATCCGGAGGAGGATAAGATTCACCAGGTTACGGAATTCCTAAATGCTTCGCAGATATCGAAGACCTTGGAGTTGAAAGAAGGCCTAAATCCAGCGACGATGCGTGTCGAAACGGCGTTGATGTACGATGCGGTTCTGCTGTTTGCAGAAGCGCTTAGGCACTTGATTGGGATCGATCCACCACACCCGCTGGAGACAATGTCGCTGAAGTGCGACGATGACGACACGTGGAACAACGGATATAGCATAATCAACTACATGAAGACTTCTACGATCCACGGACTGACCCGGTGGGTGAAGTTCGATCACGAAGGACATCGAACGGACTTCTTGCTAGATATTGTGGAACTGGGACCGGCCGGTTTGGAGAAGATCGGAGTTTGGAATTCGACCGAAGGGTTGAACTTCACACGGAAGAAGGAGCACACGGCGCTGGCATTCGACGATGGAACGCTGCAGAACCGAACCTTTATCGTTCTGACGGCACTGTCACCTCCGTACGGTATGCTCAAGGACTCACCGACTCGGTTGAGTGGTAACGATCGCTTCGAGGGGTTTGGAATTGATGTTATCCATGAGCTGTCGTTGATGCTTGGATTTAACTACACCTTCGTCCTGCAGGAGGACGGAGTTTACGGTTCACTGAATCGGGAAACAGGCAAGTGGAACGGAATGGTACAGGAACTGCTCGACTGGCGTGCAGATTTGGCCATCACCGATCTGACAATTACGTCGGATCGAGAAAGTGCCGTAGATTTCACCATGCCTTTCATGAACCTGGGTATTTCGATTCTCTACCGGAAACCCACAAAGGAACCTCCTTCACTGTTCTCCTTCATGTCTCCCTTTTCCAAGCAAGTGTGGCTGTATCTGGGTGGAGCGTACATGACGGTGTCAATGTCGTTGTTTATCCTGGGTCGACTGTCGCCAAAGGAATGGGACAACCCGTATCCTTGCATCGAGGAACCAGAAGAGCTGGAGAATCAGTTCAGTTTCAGCAATTCGATGTGGTTTACGATCGGTGCCCTGCTGCAGCAGGGCTCGGAAATCGCTCCCAAGTATGTTAAGCTAGTAGACCGTTTCGGGGTTGATTAATACACGTTTGTTTTCCAGGGCTTCGTCGACCCGTGCCGTGGCTTCCATCTGGTGGTTCTTCACGCTGATCATGGTCTCTTCGTACACTGCCAACCTGGCTGCTTTCCTGACGGTCGAACAGATCCATTCGCCGATCAGCAATGCCGAAGATTTGGCCGCCGCCAGCGGAAGCATCAAGTACGGTGCCAAGCGTGACGGCAGTACGTTCAGTTTCTTCAAAGATGCCGAGTACAAGACGTACCAGAAGATGTACCAGTACATGATACAGAATCCGGAACTGCTAACCTCCTCGAATCCGGAGGGACTGCATCGGGTCAAGACGGAGAACTACGCTTTCCTGATGGAATCGACCTCGATCGAGTACATCATCGAGCGCGAGTGCGACGTCACGCAAATCGGAGGATTGCTGGACGATAAGGGCTACGGGATAGCGATGCGGAAGAGTAAGTTGGCTGACGTCGTAACATTCTTGTTCTAAGATTTGGCTTTGGAACTTCCAAGAAATTCTTCTCTTGAATTAACTTCCCTCCAACAACCTTCTTCTAAAAGTCAAATTAATTTGTCCTGAACGGCCTTAAGATCTGAACTCTATGACCTTTTTCCAGATTCTCCCTACCGCAGTGCCTTGAGCGAGGCTGTCCTGCGGCTGCAGGAACAAGGTGTTCTCACCTCCCTAAAGCGCAAATGGTGGAAGGAGAAGCGTGGCGGCGGAGCCTGTTCGGTAAGTACTGAGCGTTCCCGCTCTCTGAGACAAGCACAATGAGAGCACTTTCTATCTCTCTCTATCTATGTATTCCGTTCATGATAAACGATAACTCGGTTCTTTTGGTCAATTCAAACCGATTTTGCAATAGAACGCGATGGAGGAAAGCGGTGCCCTTGCATTGGAAGTTGCCAACGTGGGAGGCGTGTTCGTACTGCTGATCGTCGGTTGTGTCGTGGCATTATTCATAAGCTTCTGCGAGATGCTATGCGACGTTCACAGCCGTTCTCGGGAGCTGAAGGTTCGATTCCCTATCTTTCTCTCTCTCTCTCTTTCTCTCTCTTTGGATGTTACTGCTGCTGTTTATCGTTTTCATCATCGACCTTAGAATAGATACGCTACGCTGTTCGCGCTTTTCCCGGTCGTTTCGTGCACCGTATTTGACCCCGTCCCCTGAACATGAAGTCCCAATCACCCCCTCGCAACCTCCGTTTGGTTTCCTAGGTTACAATTCCGCGCGTGTAAATCATTGCTTCGAACCCTGTACTGAATTGGTCACATCTCCAATCCCCTGGAAACTTCCCTAAGCTATGGTATTGTAGTGGATTTAGTTGACCCTCCCAAGAAAGGAGCGTCCTCTTCTAAGCCCCTTTTTAGTTGACTGTCCCGAACACTGGAACGCACACTAACCGCACGCTAACACATCAATACATATTTCTCTTGCAGCAAGGCTCCGCAGACGACGGTGCCGAAGAGCTCGGCATGGACAATGTTGGTGGTGTGTTCTTCGTACTTTTTGTAGGTTGTTCCACGGCCCTGGCCTTCGGCTGCTGTGAGCTACTGTGCGAGATTTCCAAATACGCCCGGCAGCACAAGGTATGTGTGGGGTTGTGTAAGAAGTTTTTTTTTCTGTCACTGCTGCGCCCACTAACCACCATCTTCTAATCATGTAAACAAAAGTGCAACTAACCTGTAAAACCGATGTGAATGTGCTTCGCTTGTAGCATGAAATATTTCTGCTGAAACGGTAAGTAAAAATTTGATGTAAAATGTGATTTTTTTGACAGCGATAACATCGGTTGCAGAATCCACTTAAAATGTCAAAATTATATCACTTCCATTCTAATTCTATTCTCTCAATACCTATAAACTTTGTTTACTAATTGCTTCAACTATTGCCGCTAAAATCTTCACCAGCTACTATGTCGTTCCCATCAAACAAACAAAACAAAACAAAATCAGATCACAAACACATTTTCGGTGGATTCTGCATCTTTTTTTTTTCTAGTCCAGCACAAAACCCACGATCTCAATACTGCCCTTACTTCTTTCCCTTTCCCCCCTCCTTTCAGATGTCTTTCCGCGAGGAACTGATGACCGAACTGCGGTTCGTGGCCAAGTGCTCCGGCAACACGAAACCGGTCCGCCACCGGAAGAGTTCGTCCGGTTCGAGAAATTCGCTGGAATCTGGCCTATCGGAACCGCCGTCAGCCGACGGCTCGAAGATGGACTTGTCCGGCGGCCCGGCTGCAGGCGGAAAAGGTGGCCAACAGACGAACGGAAAATCCTCTCTCAATGTGCAGCTCAAATCCAACGGTCGGAAGGCCGTTACGTTGGATGATTGAGGTTATGTTGTCCTTGTGAAGGTTTGGATCGTTTCACTGAAAATTTGATATTGTTCTAGAGGTGAAATATTAGCGTCAAGAACTAGTTCAAAGTGTGCATAGAAAGATGGTTTATTTTAGCAGAGAGTGAATATGGAACATGTTCGTTGTATTTGTTTTCTTAGTGTGAAATGCTTAGCAATTTAATAAAAGCACTGTTATTTTTCTGAAAACTGCAAGTGTTTTTTTATATATTTTATACGGCCCTAAACAAGAGA
Organism: Ochlerotatus camptorhynchus; assembly: GCF_037179485.1. NCBI lineage: Eukaryota > Metazoa > Arthropoda > Insecta > Diptera > Culicidae > Ochlerotatus > Ochlerotatus camptorhynchus. The sequence goes on along the minus strand of NW_027041033.1, from coordinate 4,802,826 downwards.
GATAACTCTAAGATCAGAAGGTCCCGAAGAAACGTGCTCAACTCTCGTACTCTCTTCGGTCCCAAGCTAATCGATGCACCCCTCGAAACATAGGAAAATCCACGAATCCCTCATTTTATCTGTCAAACTTTCATAACAAATCAAAACAAACAAAGTGTAGTACTAGAATTTCAACTAGAATAAAATCGTTAGTTTCCACCGGTTGGTCCACTTGAGTTCGATGCATTCAATGAACTTGCACTGAAGAAATTGAAACTCAACTAGTAGTAACTACTTTAACTATATGTTTTTATATTACTTCTGCGTGAAGTCAACGATTTACATAGTTGAAGATGCTAATTTCAAATAACAGACTAAAGTGGTAATTGTTATACGATACATAAGGAGATGAAAGTACCCCTCACCATCCCTCTCCAACGGGGGAGTTTGGTAAAGAGAGATGATCAAACCAATTTGTACCTTCCTAAAAAGTTGTCATTGCACAGTTGTTCCACTCTCTATACAAGCAATTTCACACTGCCGTACTCTAACGGAACTATCAACTCTATACTTTCATCTCCTCATCTATCGTATAAAAAGTACCACTTTAGTCTGTTATTTAAAATTAGCATCTTCAACTATAGTAGTAACTAGTTTAAGCACCGTTGTTGGTGGTTTAAGTGTCCCACTAAATCGCTATTCGTCTGGTTGACCCATAGCTTGGAATAAAGAGACAGCCCGAATAAAAATTTCCATTAGCCCAACGTTGAATTTTGATGTCTACATCAGCATCGAAATCAAATGTATTCCTGATGTCAAACATTAGAAAACATTATGGTTTAGTTGTATTTAAGCAAAGTAACATGATGTATACATCAGAAATTTAGGAACAAAATGTTGCCATTCTAATGTCGTTCTGACGTCAAGTATTTCAATCTTTTGACAATAGAACCAAACGTTTAAGGAATGTTTTCGGATGTACACAACGTTTAAAATAAACGTTGTTTGAATGTTTTCAAATGTAGATGTTTACTAATGTTTTTAGATAACATAAACATTAGAATCTAACTTTTCAAATGCTTTCAATTATGTTTACAACACATTAGAATTAGAAACATGATCGTGTAAACACTACACACCATTGTTGTTAGATAACCTTCGCTAACCTAATATCATTGCGGCAACTCCGTATGCGTCAGGGGAACTATGTCATTAGCACGCTAAGAGTTATTAGACCACTGACATAGGCACCAATTCGTAGATAACGAGGCACTTGGTGACATTACAGCGAGCTTGGCGATTGTTATAGCATTTTTAAGCGAACTACCATATAGAGATCGAAGCGAACTTAAAATCCCATATAGAAAACTCGATTTTTCACCAGCGTGTAAAATGTAATTGACAAAAATTTCACTTCACCTGGAACTATAAACAGATACGATCCGACATCGAATTTTGTGGATCTCATCTTTTTCGCTTACGTTTACTTTGTAAACGCATGGAGCTGCTCGCGAAAAGCACATCAGCTACCCGCATAAACGCAAACCATCACTTGACCTTACCAATAATGGTTATAAATTGTTTATAATCCCTCCTAAACTTTAACTGAAATGGTTTTTGAACCTTACATGAACGTTTGTGTGATAAAGTTTTAACCTTATGTATTATGGTTTTTAGGAAGCGGACCTTACATTTTCGCAAAGAGAACTATATTAGAACGTTTTTACTTATGGTTTCAGAACATTAATGGTTATGGTTATGGTAGTCGGTAAGGTCCATTAATCGTTTTGTATTATCGCTCAACTTTACGTGGAATATATCGCGAACTGATAATTATTAATTTACAGGCAACCAATTCGCGATATATTCCACATAAAGTTGATCGATGTTACAAAACCATTCATGGGCCTTACTGACTACCATAACCGTGCCAGGATGTCGTATGCGTCCCAACGTACTCGGAGCCGAAGAAATTCTGGCTTTACCTGTCACGAATCAGGCCTGACGTGGCAAACGAGTCAGTTCTGGGGATGGTGAAGGCAAACCTGAATCTCAGTGAAAATCCTGACATAGTCAAACTAGTACCCAAAGGAAAAGACGTATCGAACCTAACGTTTATTTCCTTCAAAATTGGTTTGGACCCCGGATTGAAATCCCAAGCGCTGGACCCTTCAACGTGGCCGGAAGGTATCATGTTTCGAGAGTTCAACGGTTCCCAAAAATTTCCAAAGCCCGTCAACCCGTCTCCTACTGGCTGATCCCGGGATGCAACGTCGATAGCCTAATGGAAGCCCCCAAGCCACCTGAAACAGTCGTGCCCATTCCTGCATCCTGCCAACCGAGTCGTCCCGGGCCTGTTAGGGTAGGGGAGGGGGTCTTCCAACCGGAATTATCAGGCAAGTACTTTCCACTATCGACTTATGCTTCGCCTGATGTACCTTCGACTTATAGCACTGTGACTTCTGTTTGTTCAAACACCAATGACGAGATCGAAACCGAGACTGCTAATACTGCATCAACTACTTCATCGACACAAACCAACTACACTTCGACACCGAGACGCCCGCTATACAGCATCATGGAAGCCCCCGATCCTCCCGACATGGTCCAGTTTGCATCCCGTATCAACTTAGTATCCTGCCATCAGAGTCTCGGTCCCGTTGTCGGGAGTGGAGAGGGGGTCTTCCAAACAGTGAACACCGGCAAGTACTCAAGCTTAACAACCTGCTCGCTCCCTGATGATCATTCACTTTCTAGTGCACCCGATTACCAGCGTTGCGTGACCTCGTTCGACGACTGTGGGGGCAGTAGTGGAACCCCATCAAGACATCGATTTCTGTCGGTTTATTACCAAAACGTCAGAGGTCTACGAACGAAAACATCTGACTTGAAGTTAGGATTATCCAGCTGCGATTACGATGTGGTCGTTCTCACCGAAACGTGGCTCCGGCCCGATATAATCGATGCGGAGCTAACATCGGATTACTCGCTGTTTCGATGTGATCGTAGTGAATCAACAAGCAACTTGTCGAGAGGCGGGGGTGTGCTCGTTGCAGTAAAATTGAGTCTGCACTGTACCGAGGTATCTTTAACCGACTGTAGACAGCTTGAGCAAGTCGCTGTGTGCGTGAAACTACCAAACCGGTCTCTGCACATTTTCGGTATTTACCTTCGTCCGTATTCTGATCCTGCGTTATATTCCACCCACTCTTCCGCTGTTCAGTATGTTGCTGATCGATCGGCGGCCAGCGACATAGTCTTACTTCTTGGGGATTACAATCTCCCTCAGCTGCAATGGACCTTCGATGAAGATGTCAATGGATACCTGCCTGCGAATGCCTCCAGCGAACAAGAACTCGTACTTACCGAATCCATTTCTACATGTGGTTTGGTTCAACTAAACTCAATCTCAAACCCGAATGGCAGGCTACTCGATCTGGCTTTTACGAACGCTCCTGACGATTTTGAAATATCGCATCCTGTTTTACCTCTCTTGCCTATCGATCCTCACCATCCGCCGTTAGAACTTCAAGTTGATGTACATAGATGTGTGCACGTTCCAGCAAACGCTCAGTCGGACTCTATTGATCTGGATCTTAGGCGCTGCGACTTCGAATCTCTCAATGCAGAATTTTCATCGGTTGACTGGGAGCAGCTTCTTCAGGGGCACTCTGTCGATGATATTGTTCTTCTGTTTTACGACAAGCTTTACGAAATTCTCCACTTGAAGGTCTCTCGACGCCGCCCTGCTATTAGTGGAGCCAACAGGAAGCCCTGGTGGTCCATTGAGTTAAGAAACCTGCGCAACAGACTGCGTAAAGCACGTAAACGATTCTTCGCTAACAAAACCATTGAAAACCGAGAATCGCTTCACCTTGTGGAACTGTCCTACAAAGAGCTCGTAGCATCAAGCTACCATGAATACATGCAGAGGCTGCAATCGAATTTGAAACAAAACCCATCAATGTTCTGGAGGTTCGTGAAGCAACAAAGGGCAAGCAATCGTGTTCCGGACAATGTCAAGTATGGTGACGCTTTGGCCTGCTCTTCTGAAGAGGCAGCTAATCTTTTTTCGACCTTCTTTCAAAGTGTGTTTAATGCGGAGTCGCCCCAACCTCACCCGGGTTGTTTTCAAAATGTGCCATCCCATGATATCCACCTTCCTTTTTTCAATTTTTCTCGTGAGGAAGTGTTGAGAGCATTAGCCAAACTAGATGCGTCAAAAGGAGCCGGAGTCGACGGTTTAACTCCAACACTGCTGAAGAATTGCGCCGAGTCTATAGTTAAACCTTTGACGATACTGTTCAATCGATCGTTAAATGAAAAAACATTCCCAGGTTTATGGAAAACTGCCAAAATGATTCCCATCCACAAATCGGGTAGCGTGCGGCACGTTGAAAATTACCGCGGGATCTCGATTCTCTGTTGCCTGGGAAAGCTCTTTGAATCCTTGGTCCACGAGGTCTTACTGTCTGCAGCAAAACCGATAATTTCGGAATACCAGCATGGATTCGTTCCCCATCGCTCTGCAACAACCAACTTATTATGCTACACCAACGTTTTGTTTCGTGAGATTGAAAGCCGGAATCAAGTGGACTCTGTATACATTGATTTTTCGAAAACATTTGATACTGTTCCGCATAGCTATGCCGTGGAAAAGCTGAGACATATGGGTTTTCCCGATTGGATAGCCGACTGGCTAATGTCTTACCTGACTGGTAGGAAAGCATTCGTCCAGGTGAACTCAGCACGATCCAGGACCTTCTACATTCCATCTGGAGTTCCACAAGGGAGTGTGTTAGGTCCATTGATCTTTGTGCTCTTCATCAATGACTTGTGCCTGCAAATATCTTCTGGAAAGCTGTTTTTTGCCGACGACCTCAAAATCTTCAGAGTCATCAAGTCTGTTTTGGACTGTGTTGCTCTGCAGATTGACATCGATGCCCTTTCACGATGGTGCAAGGAAAATGGAATGTGCGTGAACATCAATAAGTGCAAGGTGATCACTTTTAGCCGTTGTTGGATTCCCATCAATCATCTTTACAATATTGACACTGCTCCGCTGGAACGTGTGCAGTCTATCCGTGATTTAGGAGTTATCATGGATTGTAAGCTTCGATTCAACGAACATATATCCACCGTTACTGCCAAAGCCTTCTCCGTTCTTGGGTTCATTCGCCGCAATGCATCTCAATTCACCGACGTGCACACATTAAAAGCCTTGTTCTGTGCTTTAGTGCGAAGTATCCTGGAATATGCTGCTCCCATTTGGGCACCGTACCATACATCTCAGGTGATCCGCATCGAACGTGTGCAGAAATCATTCATTCGCTTTGCTCTTCGGCACCTACCGTGGAATGATCCTGTCCATCTACCTGCATATCCAGAACGATGTCAACTAATTGATCTGGAACTGCTATCGGCAAGACGGCTGAAATTGCAGCGGCTGGTTATATTCGATATCGTCCAGAATAACGTCGACTGTTCGGATCTTCTCCTGCAAGTATCACTGAACGTTCCACAGCGTCAGCTGCGGTACTCAGCACTTATCGCAGTTCCCGCACATAGAACATGTTATGGTCATAACAACCCGCTCAGTTCTTGCCTCAGAGCTTTCAACAATGTTAGTGATTTGTTTGATTTTAATGTGTCCAAAAATTGTTTTAAAAATAGGATTAAAAACATAGCATAAGTTAAACTAGTCTGTACGACACTGTCGAAGACGAAGAACAAATAAACAAATAACCATTAATGTTCTGAAACTATAAGTAAAAACGTTCTAATATAGTTCTCTTTCCGAAAATGTATGGAGAAAACAAGAATTTGAAATGGTAATGGTTCTTAACAACCCATTATTTGTAAGGTCCGATTCCTAAAAACCATAATACATAAGGTTAAAACTTTATCACACAAACGACAGACGGAACGGCTCGAAAACTTTGGTGCCTAACCTGTTATTGCAATTTTTCAGTGTACCACATGGCAACACCACTACTACTGGATTGTACCACATGGCAACACTAAATGTACTAGAATGTTTTGGTTCTATCTCTTTCACTCTACTCTAAACTGAAATGCATAAAAAAATGACAAAATGATACACTCTTTGCACACTGTCAAAGATCATATTGCACACAAAATCAATTATGTTCAAATCTGGTGACTGATGGCACAAGCTTCTAAGAAAATTCTATTACAGCGAACCACATTATTTTAATTGATTTCTTCGCCAGTTAGTCGTCTGTCACTTCGTTTGTGGTATCAGCTTCGCCTGGGATTCGTGAGAAGCCGCAACGACATGTGCCTGTACTGTCGGGGATCAAGAGATACCCAAGTTATCCTCGTCATCTATGTGCACGACGTTATCATCGTCAGTGTTTCTGTGAAGCTAGTCGATACGATCAAGAAATGTCTCGCCACCGAATTCGAAATGACGGGCGTCGGCGTTGTGAAGAATTTCCTAGGAATGCGAATCGACCGGCATATGGAGCAGAAAACCCTTCGGATCAACCAGCGACGCTATTTGGAACATCTTTTGGATCGGTTCCAGATGCAGGACTGCCGGCCGATCGCTACGCCGCTGGAGAACCGGCTTAAGCTACCAAGAGGCGAGGAGTCACAGCGGACGAGCAAGCCATATCGTGAGTTAGTTGGATGCGTCATGTACGTGTCACTGACGTCCCGTCCGGATCTGGCTGTTGCTGCAAATTATTTTAGCCAGTTTCAGGTTTGCCCCAACGAGATCCACTGGGCCCACTTGCGCCGTGTATTACGTTACATAAAAGGAACGCTGGATTTTGGACTAGTCTATGATGCAGGCCCATTGCTCGAAGCATATTCCGATGCCGACTGAGCGAATGAAATCATGGTACTACCGTGAGCTGGAGTGCGAAAAAGCAAGCTACCGTATCTCTCTCTTCTAAGGAAGCCGAGCTAATCGCACTATACGCGGCCACCTGCCATGGTCAGTGGTTGGTCAGGATTCTGGAAGATCTCGGGTCTAAACCCGTGGCCCCAATCACCTACCATGAGGACAACCAGTCCACAATGAAGATTGCCGCTAACCCGAAGGATTCTTGGACGTGAAGCATTTTTTTCGTCCGAGAACTGTTGGAGAGCAACCAGATACGCATCGAGTATATCCCTACGTTGAAGCAGCAAGCAGACATACTGACGAAGAGTCTGCCAGGCCCTACTTTCAGGAAGTTCCGTTAGTACCTTGGATTGACGACTAGCAGAGTTTGAGCGGGCGTGTTAAGTATGCAAACCCTACGCCTATGCTCAATCCATTGCACAACCGTGTGTGCCCCATTTGTCGACGCTACTGCTGTCGGACTATTTCCGTTTTTCATTTTACCTACCTATTACTGTACGAACAAAGTTCCATGAATAAACACGCGTTTTTGAAATCGTTCTCTCTTAGTACTTCAAGTCTTTTATTTCGATCCGCGAAAGTCTTCCGTTGAATAATATCAGGTACGACCAACTACGATACTTTAAAATTGTCTGTTAAATGCTTGTTCGACGAACAACTTGCGAGTGTTATGTCGGGTTTGTCTGTGACTTTACCTTTACTTTAACATAACTTTAACTTAACTTTGACTTTAACATAACTTTAACTAAACTTTAGCATAACTTTACCTTTACTTTATCATAACTTTAACTTCAATTTGACTTTAACATAACTTTAACTTAACTTTACCATAACTTTAACTTAAATAAAACTTGAATTTAACTTTAATTTAACTGTAACTTAAATTTAAAATAACTTTAACTTAATTTTAACATAACTTTGACATAAATTTAACTTTAACATAAATTAAACTTAACTTTTACATAACTGTGACTTAATTTTAACATAACTTTAACTTAAATTTAACATAAATTTAACTTTAACTTAATTTTAACATAACTTTAACTCTTACTTAATTTTAACATAACTTTACTTTTACTTTAGCTTAATCTTAACTTAAATTTAACATAATTTTACTTTTACTTTAGCTTATTTTTAACTTAACTTTAACATTATTTTAACTTAACTGTAATTTTAACATAAGTTTAAAATACCTTTAATTTAACAATAACTTAACTTAAACTAGACTTTAACATAACTTTAACTTAATTCTAACTTAACTTTAACTTTAACATAACTTTACCTTTAACGTAACTTTAAGTTTAATATAACTTTAACTTTAACATAACTTTAACTTTAACTTAACTTTAACATAAATTCCACAAATAGTTTGGATGATACTCCGAACAAGTCGTTAAGCTCTTTCTTATGGTTATTTTTATTAGGGTACTCACCAGGACATTGATTTTTCCATGGAAAAATCCGGGTCCAGGTTGCTAGAAGCGATCTCAATATCAGAAAGTCAAATAGGAGAAATTAAACATCACAACAACATAAGGTAGCATCAAGAAATTTACCAAAAAGTGAAACATCACTGGACTATCCATTTTTTTTTTTTTTTTTTAACTCTTTATTTGTTCCAAATTCAAAATAAATTACATTTCATTTTTAACCTAGGTGCTCCAGTTACTGCAGTAACGTACCAGCCTTAATTGTTATGATATATATCTAAGTGTTTTTACATTGTTCATGTCTTGGCAATTAAGTATTTTAAACAGGTTTTTTAACCTGCATGTCAGTATAACAATTGATATCTTAAAACTAAAAACTAAAACTAAATCTTATCTAAGTATAAAGGGAATTGCAACGATTTTTGCCTGAAATTATTCATTATTTTGTTGGACATTTGTGCTAAAGTCTCAACATTCGAAATTCTATGTACTTCGGTAGTACTGTACCAGGGAGGCAACTTCAAAATCATTTTCAGAATTTTGTTTTGAATCCTTTGAAGTGCTTTTTTCCTGGTAGTGCAACAACTAGACCATATTGGCACAGCGTAAAGCATGGCCGGTCTAAAAACTTGTTTAAATATTAGAAGTTTATTCGTCAGGCAAAGTTTGGATTTCCTGTTAATAAGAGGATACAAACATTTTATATATTTGTTACATTTGGCTTGAATGCCCTCAATGTGATCTTTAAAAGTTAATTTATGGTCAAGTATTAATCCAAGATATTTCACTTGGTTTGACCAGGAAATTGGAACTCCGTTCATAGTGACTATGTGACTACTACTAGGTTTCAAAAAGAAAGCCCTGGGCTTATGTGGAAATATTATAAGTTGAGTTTTGGAAGCGTTGGGAGAAATCTTCCATTTTTGTAAATAAGAAGAGAAAATATCTAAACTTTTCTGCAGTCTGCTGCAAATAACACGAAGACTTCTTCCTTTAGCGGAAATGCCTGTGTCATCAGCGAACAAAGATTTGTGGCAACCCTGAGGCAAATCAGGGAGGTCCGAAGTGAAAATGTTATACAATATAGGCCCAAGAATGCTACCCTGAGGAACTCCTGCTCTAACAGGTAGTCGATTAGATTTGGAATTTTGATAATTTACCTGCAGAGTTCTGTCAGTTAAATAATTTTGAACTAATTTCATAATATAAAGTGGAAAATTAAACTTTTTCAATTTAGAAATCAAACCTTCATGCCAAACACTGTCGAATGCTTTTTCTATGTCTAGAAGAGCAACTCCAGTTGAGTGGCCTTCCGATTTGTTTGAACGAATTAAATTGGTAACTCTTAAGAGTTGATGAGTAGTTGAATGCCCATGGCGAAATCCAAACTGCTCATCTGCAAAAATTGAGTTCGTATTGATGTGAAGCATCATTCTATTTAAAATTATCTTTTCAAAAAGTTTACTTATTGAAGAAAGCAAACTTATTGGACGGTAGCTAGAAGCTTCAGCTGGATTTTTATCCGGCTTCAAAATTGGAACAACTTTTGCATTTTTCCATTTATCAGGAAAGTATGCCAAATGGAAACATCTGTTAAATAATTTTACCAAGAAAGACAAGGTACTCTCTGGGAGTTTTTTGATGAGGATATAGAAAATTCCATCATCACCTGGAGCTTTCATATTTTGAAACTTTTTAGTTACAGACCTTACTTCGTCCAAATCAGTCCCCCAGGAATCATCAAAAATATTTTCCCGAGAGAAAATATTCAGAAAATCCCGAGCAACCTGATTCTCAATAGGACTAGTAAGACCCAAACTGAAATTATGGGAACTCTCGAATTGCTTAGCAAGTTTCTGAGCTTTTTCCAAATTTGTGATCAAAATTTTACCACCTTCTTTAAGCGCTGGAATAGGCTTTTGAGGTTTTTTCAAAATTTTTGTGAGTTTCCAAAAGGGTTTGGAACTCGGGTCTAATTTAGAAATATTATTTTCAAAAGATTTGTTCCTCAGGGCAGAGAATCGCTTTTTAATTTGTTTTTGCAAATCCCGCCAGATAACCTTCATGGCAGGATCGCGTGTTCTTTGATATTGTCTCCTACGAACATTTTTAAGACGGATCAAGAGCTGAAGATCGTCGTCTATTATAATTGAATCGAATTTAACCTCGCATTTTGGTACTGAGGCAGCTCTTGCTGCAACTATAGAAGTAGTCAGAGATTCAAGAGCATAATTAATTTCATCTTTGGTTTGCAAAGGAATGTTTGGATCGAAGTTATATTCCATAAATGTTCGATATTGCTCCCAATCAGCTCTATGGTAATTGAAAGTAGAGCTGTTGGGATTACAAATTATTTCTTGGGATATTTCAAAAGTTACTGGAAGGTGATCAGAACCGAAGTCAGCATGGGTAACCAGTTGGCTACAAAGTTGACATGAATCAGTTAAGATCAAATCAATAGTTGAGGGATTTCTTGCAGAAGAAAAGCATGTTGGGCTGTTTGGATATTGAATAGTGTAATAACCTGCAGAACAATCATCAAACAGAATATTACCATTGGAATTGCTTTGAGCATTATTCCATGAGCGGTGTTTTGCATTAAAATCACCAATAATGAAGAATTTAGACCTATGACGGGTAAGTTTCTGGAGGTCACCCTTGAGAAAATTCTTTTGCTGGCCTACGCATTGGAATGGCAAATAGGCAGCTATAAACGTAAGTTGTCCAAATTTTGTTTCAACAGAAACTCCCAAAGTTTCAAAAACTTTGGTTTCAAATGAAGAAAGAATTTTATGTTTGATTCGTCTATGAATAATGATGGCAACGCCACCACAGGGTCCATCAAGACGATCATTTCTATAAATCAAGTAATTTGCGTCCTTCTTAACCTTATGGTCAGGTTTAAGGAACGTTTCAGTTATAACGGCAATATGCACGTTATGAACTCGTAAAAAGTTAAATAGCTCGTCTTCATTATCTTTAAGAGATCGAGCATTCCAATTTACAATATTTAATGCTTTAAAATCCATTACTGAATTTTAAAGTCATGACAATATTATTTGCAAACTTTAGTTCCAGTTTGAATAGCATCAAACATGGAGTTAGATTTAAGCATATCAGAAATCATGTCAATTAATGAATTCTGTAAAAATTCCATTTTAGGGGCAGTAATGCTTCCTAAGTCAAAATTGTCAAAATTTCCGTTAGAACGTTGGTTAGTATTTTGATTTCTACCCGCTGCAATAGCAGCATAGGTAGCTCCATTAACTCGCTGAACATTGTTAGCAGCGAGGGGAGTAGGTACAGATGAAAAATTTGAAGCAGGGATGATATTTGTACCTACGGGTACGAATGTAGAATTTGTTCCTCGCTGACCGTTGTTAACAGCAGAGGAATTTGTACCTTTTCGGAAACGTGGAGCGTTTCCTACCTGTCGGTTAGAACGAGATTGTAGGATCGCTTTGCGAGTCTTACATTCCCAAAAATTGGATTTGTGGTTTTCACCACAATTTGAACATTTAAATTTCTTAGGATCTTCCTTCACAGGACAGTCGTCCTTTGCGTGAGAGGAATCACCACAATTCATGCATTTAGCTGGCATGTAGCAATTTTTAGTTCCGTGACCCCATCCCTGGCACTTACGGCACTGGGTGAGGTTTTGGAAATTTCCTCCAGTCTTCCTGAAGTGTTCCCACTTCACTCGGACATGGAGCATAAGGCTAGCTTTTTCTAAGGCCTTAAGGTTGTTTAGTTCACTAGACTTGAAGTGAACTAAATAAAAATCATTAGAAATCCCGTTGCGCGAATCGCCAGGACGGGATATCATTTTCATTTTGATTACTTGGAGTGGCACAACTCCAAGTAATTTTGCCAGTTCATCTTTGATCTGATCCAGGGATTCACCACTGGGCAGTCCTTTCATGACAACCTTGAACACACGTTCAGTTTTGGTGTCGTAAGTAAAAAAATTGTGCTTCTTCTCAGTAAGATACTTGAGAAGACATTTAAATCCGTCCAAGGTTTCAGCCAATACACGGCATTCACCCCGACGTCCAATTTGTAGTGAAAACTCAACTTTCACGAAATTCAAAAGTTCCATGCGAAGAGCATGGAAATCGGAAGTGGTTATCACAATAGGGGGAATCTTTTCCTTCTTGACATTAAGCCGGGAAAGTTTACTAGAATTTTTCTTGGATGATGGATCATTCTCATCATCCGTGAGCAAATCAAATTGATTACTCAAATTAATTTCTTCAGAAGGGGGGTCAAGAGTTTGCCCCTTTCTTTTGCGTTTAGGCGCCATGGCGGCAGTAAATTTTTATCCAAATCGACTTCCAAGCAGATTACTATAAGAATCTGAAGGATCGAAGAGGAATTTTCCAAATCGATATCCAAGAAGGATTACCTCGGGTAGGGTCCAAACAAGGATCGAAGAGGAATAAAGTTGAACAAGGTAGAAATTTTACAGGTTGAGCACTGAAAAGTGCTGTTTAAATTTGTTGTAGCTTTAGGTAGTAGTAACACTTCCTTCAGCAAAAAGCAAATAGATCCGCACGGCAAGAGAGCACGATGCGGACTGATGACTGGACTATCCATGATAATCGTAGTTGCAAGGCATCCCCGGGGAAGCTGGAATCGAATCCTCATGCTCATAGTTTGTCAATGTTTGTGTAGTTTGTCATGCAACTGTATCCGTGGCAGATGTACCGTAAGCGTGATAATGTTTGCACCATCGTACAAAAAAGATTCCCGTTTCACCTTCTTTGCATGCACGTAATCTATAGCTTATACCGTAGTAGCAACAATCAATACGAAACTAACGATTTTAAATTGGCTCACTACTTGACTAGCCTATTGGTCCCAAGTCAATCGATTACGTACCCCATTCTAGTCAAAATTCTAGTACTACACAATGTTTGTTTTGATTCGCTATGAAAGTTTGACAGATAAAATGATGAATGAGATCGTTAAAGAAGATTGCGGGGCGAAGTCGAGAGCACGGAAAAAAAAAAAAACTCACATGATTACCAACCTGTATTCCTGTTCACCGACGAGAGCATGTTTACCATCGATCCCGTATCAAATTCCAGAATCGACCGGTATATTAGCTCTCTTCCGGTAAAAGACGTGGCCGACGAGCACAAGAACGTGTATCTAACCAAGCATCCTGGTAGCGTTATGGTGTTTGGATTGGTGGCTTCCGATGGCAAAAAATGGACCCGGTGTTCATTCCAGAAAATCAACACGGAGGTCTACATCGGGATTTTAAGTAAGTATGTTCTTCCGTGGATCGTACGGTCCGAAGCCAAATGTTGCATTTCAACAAGATAGGGCTCCGTGCCACACCTCGAACCGCACTCAGAACTGGTTGCAGGAACATCTTCCGTTCTGGGCGAAGGATATGTGGCCGCCATCCAGCCCCGATCTTAATCCGCTGGATTACTCAATATGGCGCGTCATGAAGGCCAAGGCCTGTTCTAAACGCCACCCGAGTACAGCAAGCCTCAGACAAACATTGACCCGTACCTGGAAAGAAATTGATCCAAACTACATTATTAGAACCTGCCGTGCATTCCGGAAGCGTGTGGAGGCCCAGTAATTGCAGCAAGTGAAAACTCGATCGATGATTAACATAGTTTAAGACTCTGAGAAACATCCCCCCTTTGAATAAATAAAAAAAAGTCGAAAACGAAATTTTTGAGATTTTTTTTGGAGCCGACGTGAAGCAGTACGAATAGCAACCGCCGCCGCTGTCGTCGAAGGGCCCCACCGAGTGACACCGAGGACAACGAGGAGAAAAGGGAAAGGTTTGAGAATAATAGACGCCTTAAATTGCAGTTTTTCTTTCTCTTTTTCTATCGTTAACGCCCAAAATCCGAACGTCTTTGGGGGAAGTACTCTGCTCGTAGCCGCCCCGCCGGGGTCTAGGCTATAGGCTGGCAGGTAAGCCGCAACTTACAAAATGTATATGAGAACTTAACAATAGACTTGGAATAGATCATTATATAACACTATTTATTCTAAAAATGATGAAAATTAATTTAAAATGTGCAAGTATAAGTTGGGTGAAAATTGGCCGGCGCCGGTGGTGTAGTGGTAATCGTGACTGCTTTCTCATCCCAATGGGTCTGGGTTCAATCCCAGTCGAGGTCGGTGGGATTTTTCTGAGGCATAAAAATCTCTGGTCACGTCTTCCTTCGGAAGGGAAGTAAAGCCGTTGGTCCCGGCCCATGTGTGTTGAATGGGTGCGATATTCTACGCAGGAGTGGAAGCTGCGTTCCTGCACATTCGATTTCCGTCAATGGATGGCAATCGATGTCCGTCGGTGATTGGCACTAGATTGCGGAACAGAGACCGACGTTAAATAAAGGAAAAAAGTATAAGTTGGGTGAAAATTGGTTTCTATATATATCTACTAAATCAGGACTCCGATGTTTGGTAATTTTTGAACTACGGAACTGTTCGGTAAAAGTTTACAAATAAGTGGAAAATTTTAAAATTTGGAGATTTTTTCCGAAAATGTACAGACCTAGTTAACCCCATTTAATTATACAAATCAAATTTGTCGATTTTATTGATTTCCTTCGAGTAACGGTCATTTGAAATTTTACCAAGTTTTTCAGCTGTTCAAAAACTCGGCAAAATTTACCGACTTCGGTGATTCGAATCCATTCTTTCGCAGCATTTCACGGTTATCAAAACTGACTTCGTGCAAAAAAACCAGATTGCTATGATCCCAGGGCACGGATAGCAAGTCCGGAGAACTTTGAGATTTGGGCGTAATTGCATTTGTAAACAAACACGCCAATCGCCAATTGCTAAAGCTCAATCTCGCAAACAAACTATACCAAATGATAAAGGAATCGTTCCTCTACCTGTTTGTGTTCTTAGTTTTTGAAAATGAGCTTTGATTCGTAAGAAATCGGTGATTGACGTGTTTGTTTACAAAAGCAATTACGCCCTAATCTCGAAGTTCTCTGGAAGTCGCGGACGAATCGTGTAATTTCATCCTCCCTGATTTGCATGGCTCTCCGCTCGATACACTTCCACGTTAGTCCTGCTGCATGCAAGATGATGCATCTCGATGACGAGCTAATCGTTATGAAAAACTTTTGGTGAAATCTCTGTTTCGCCTCCTCAAGGAACAACACAGGTTATCGATGATACAGCAGTTCAACGAGCCATTCCCTCATTCCTACGCTGAACTTCTCATACGCCTGCAATCTTTGTTTCCGCTGATAAAAACCGTTTTGTTCGTTTTTGGTGATCCAATGGCCGATGGTCGCTAACGATTTCCCGTAGATCCGGGCGAGTTCCGTTCTTGGAATTCCCAGGACATAGGATGGTGTTGGACGATAATCGAATTGGCCATTGCTGCTGAGGATAAATATTTCGCGGTAAAACTTTAAATGTACTCAATCGAAATGATCGAAATCCAGATTTTTCAAAGAAAACAGTTTGTTTTGTGTAGAAATGTCAAATGTCAAGTGTCAAAGTCATGATTGACACATAGGTCGGAAGAAAGTTCGGAAGTCGGAAGTCAGACTTCCGAACTTTAATTTAGTGCTGGCGACACAATAGTGTGGAATACCACGCGTCTCCATAACATTGGAATGTTTGATGGAGGAGAGCTCATATCTCACTGGGTACTGAGGCACTCATTTCGAGTCATTATAAATTTAATAATATTAGGAACAGAAATTTTCATCAGGCTAAATCCGTGCATGCTTAAACCTACCACACATCTCAATATTATTGACAATAATGGTATTGTCAATACTTCCATCAATCACATCAATACATTAGAGTATTGACATTATGTTTGACCATACTGTACGTTACACCATTAATATTACAGTCAATAATTCCCCATTCGTATCAATATGTTGATGCGCGTGGGGTCCACTTTAAAATGTTCCCATTTTCAAACTCATCCATCTGCCTCCCCATTTCACACTGATGGTGGCACGCTGAAAATCTCGACACGCACAAGATTTTCCCATGTGCAGGCAGAAAATTTTCCAAAAGCACTTTCCGGCGCCCAGTCAAAGAAACAACGACGACAACGACACTGACTGTATAGAATGTTTGTATACACAAAACCCGGTCGTTTCACGGGTGTTGATTGGAGCTGTTTCGAAAATCAAATATTTAAATTGACTCGCTTTTGCCGGCGCACACTTTCATTCACACATATGAAGACGGGGGAGTGTTGTTTGCTGTTCGTTCATTCACTGCTCTTGACTTGACTTGCCAAGTTCCGATACATCATGTTTCTTATTAATTTTCTCAGCTACCAGCCATCCTGCTGGTTTCTGAATGGAGAACACACATATATATGTAGGTAGGTGCATAACTTCCAGCCTGGAGGGGGTTTTCCTCAATGCTGTTGATGGCACCAGCACACCAGACCAGGCCAGAAGGGGAGCGAGCAGCCAGGCAGCAAGTGCGATAAACTGTAAAGTGATATTTTTATTTGCTTTTATTTCACTGCCAGCCAACCAAACCAGCCAGGAGCAGGAGCTGTTGTTACTGTTCTCCGACTCTACCAGAGATGGTTTACGTTTATTGGCTTTTATTTTAATTGAAAATTTTAATTGTTCTCCGTACGCGCGTTCGCGAGATCGGGTTTTCCCGTGGAGAAAAAAGATGTGCACCAACTAACCAACCAACCAACCAACCAACGACCTATCTGTTGCGTTTCACAGCCGGAACTGGCGCTTCACTTTAAGCTGGAGAAATTCTACGCGATGGTGGGAACCTACTCGCTTGTTTTTTTTTTTGTAGCGTGGAAGTTTGTTTACAGGTAATAATCATCAATTGAACTTATTGTATTTCAGTTTATGAGCGATTAAGCTGCCCGGGGAAATTGAAAGCAGAAGACTCAATTTATTACCTATATTGCAAAGTATGAGAGTGCTACTTAGTCCACGGGGATAAGTCGATGGATTGCACAACTTGTTAGTTTTACGATCTGTTAGTACTTAGTTGCTTTATTTATGCGTCAACTATGCACTGCAATTCACTGCAATGTTCCTACTCTGTTGCGTCGAACATTAATACAAGAGCAATATATTTATTTAGTTTACAGGGTAGCTACACGGCGAATGAGAATGACTCAAATTTGAGTTTAGTTCACTCCTAATCGCCAAAAGTGAAGGAACTCAGCGATGAGTTAATTTGCCTCATGTTTTCCCAGGTTTTTCCAGGATTTTCCAAGCAAAAATTCCCGAATTTGAGAAAAAAAAAAGATGGATTCACTCCGAGGGGGGCGACACATCTAAATCTCAATTCTAGATGCTAAAAAAATCTCACACTAGCGAATCAATCTTCGATAAATCATCTTTCATTTTTCGCATCTACTTGCATCGTGCATCATCTTTTTACAGGAAATCTTCAAAATCGACATAAATCTTCCTTTTATCTACTCAGCGTGCGTGCAGCTAGCCACAGCAAATCACAATCTTTTCTGCATCGTAGATAGAGTCGTCCCCCTCGATTCACTCAGTCTATTGGTACTACTCCGAGACTGAATAAATTTTTTGTCAATATCCTCATTTTCCGGCAGATTTTTTAGGTTTTCCACAGGAAATCATGGGACAAATTTTACTCATCGCTGAGTTCCTGCACTTTTGGCGATTATGAGTGAACTAAACTCAAATTTGGGTTGTTCTCATTCGCCGTGTAAATAAAACGGTCCCCTTGGTTTGAACTGTCAAAAATTTGTAGACAAACCCGAGCCCGTATCTGATTCTCAACGTAAGTGTAAAGACGTTCCCCTGGGAAGTAATCAGCGTGATAAAAGTTTTATGATAAGAAATACCCAGACAACCAGAATGCACGTATATTCAAAGTTGTTTTCGTGATATACAAACATATATACAAACAAACAATTCGTATATAATGCAAAGAAATGGCTTATACGTACAAAAGTGGAGGCCATATACGTGCATATTTTAATTTAATTTTAAACGAGTTGATTTAACATCATATACGATTTAATCTGTAATAACAAATTCATTTTGAAAAGTCTTACGATGTAATCCGATTTAATTTGTGATACAGTACGATGGAAAAATGAGTCATCGCATAATGGTCGGAAATTTGCATTCTATACGATTTAACTTAAACATAATGCGAGGTATGCCATGCTTATATGCGATTTTGACTAAAACTGTAGCAATTTACGATACTGTCTGTACATTATTATACGACTTCTGGTTGTCTGGGTATGGACTGGGGGTCGAAGCATCCCGCAGTTTTCAAGCAAGTCGGTCGGTGAGATAACCAAGCTGCTTAGTGTGAATCGAAAGTTTGTCTGGCGATGCAAAAAACGATTGGAGGATGGAAGTTGATAACCCAAGCAACTTTCTTGCTGATTAACAAGGCACTACATGTACAAACAGAACCTAATGCTCTTCAAAGTACCGCAAATATTTATTGGAACCTTGAAAGTTCAACAGAAGTTTCTTGTTCCCGTTCATTTGAACTGTGAAGTTAGCGTTAGCGTTGTTATGATATACTTCGTAGATTGGATACTAACGACACTCACGTCTCTTCTGAAATTCTCAGTTAGACTACTTTCAGGAATAATGCTGAGGAGTAAACATTGGTTCCAATCTAAACAAGATTAACAGAAGCATGAATGTCGCTATTCCCGGCCACGCCCATCTTTACCATAACTAGGGATAGGGAAGGAAATGTTGATGTAGTACTTACTTAACGAGAGGCCACCGACTTAGCGACACCCTCATAAGTGCTACGGAGTTGGAGGGTTGGGTAGGGTATTCGGTCAGGATTCACCTCAAGTTGGCGATGCAACCAAAAGTATGTATTGTTTATTTGTTGTTTATTTAATCTCTCGATAGCCGGCTATCGAAAGAACATATTAATTTTATTTAGTGATAATGAATTTTAAGAGTCATGATGGAGAGCTTGGGATTAAACCCATGATTTTCTGCTCAGTAAACAAAAACGATCCCTCCAGGGTCATCGAATAGAAATTGTAATGTAGGAAACATCAGCAGACATCTTCAATACATTAAATTTTAACGTGTATTGCTGTACCCTTAATGTATTCAGACTTCAGTGTGACGTCCAAGTACATAAAAATACATTAGCCTCAAACGTTACATCAGAATCAAACGTCTTGACGATGTCAAATTTGACATCAGAATACATCCAATGACAACAGAACCTAACGTTACATTAGAATCAAACTTCATCACGATGTAATTTGTTGCACGCATAAAGCATCAGAATACATCCAATGACAACAGAACCAAACGTTACATTAGAATCAAAGTTCATCACGATGTAATTTGTTGCACCCATAAAACATCAGAATACATCAAATGACAACAGAAACTAACGTTACATTAGATTAAAAGATCATCACGATGTAATTTGTTGCACGCATAAAGCATCAGAATACATCCAATTACAACAGAACCAAACGTTACATTAGAATCAAAGTTCATCACGATGTAAATTGTTGTCCCTCGGTCCCTCGCCGCATGCAAAGTTTGTTTCGAGGTTTGTTTTGTCCTGAGTCAGCACACACGGCGAATGAGAACGACCCAAATTTGAGTTTAGTTCACTCATAAATTGCAAAAAGTGCAGGAACTCAGTTTTGAATTAATTTCCCTCATGTTTTCAAGGTTTTTTCCAGGAAATTTTTTCCGAATATGAGAAAAGCAAAGATTGGATTCTCTGGATTCTCGTCAATTTTCCTAATTTTAGGGCAGATTTTTGAGGTTTTCCACAGGAAAACATGCGGCAAATTTACTCATCCTGCACTTTTTTCGATATTGAGTACACTGTCCTCAAATTTGCGTTGATCTCATTAGCCGTGTACAGTTTGTTTTCGCATCAGTGGGAAAAATCTGGATCAACAATAGAAAAGGGCCCATCAGCATTTGTAAACAAACCGTTCCAAAGCCCATTCCTCACAAATCGAAGGCCGCCCACACAAACCAACACCATCATCGTGTAGGTGGAAGTTTCCCCTATCCGATGATGGTGCTGGTTTGCGTGGGTGGCCTTCGCTTTGTGAGGAATGGGCTTTGGAACGGTTTGTTTGCAAATGCTGATGGGCCCTTTTCTATTGTTGATCCAGAAGTTTGGTTTTTCGACGAATAAATTAGCCCGCGGGAAAGTGCCGATCAAGGTGACTACATATAGGTGTTCTAATGTGTCAAATTCACGATTCAGCTATGTTGGATTTTTGTATGGAACAGCTACCGAGTTTGTTTCTGTGCCATAAAAAGGGAGCTACCGAGTTTGTTTACAATTTGCTCTAAAACCGCACTTTTCCCCCCGCGACCTCCACGCTAATATAGTGACAAAGCTGTATCACCATTTATATACCCACCATGGTGCCGATAATGTGTCCGTCGCGAGTTTCAATGTTTTTCTGGTAAGTAAATGTGAACTTATTAATGTAGTGTAATATAATTTTGTTTTTTTTTTTAGGAAAGTGTACCAGTCCCAAGCCGACTCCCGATAGGGAGTCTGAAGCTGGATCCCGGCGGGAAGTTTGCAGCCGGATCTCTTTTGCAGGTTAGTGAGTGTTTTTACTAAAAGCTACAATTAAATATAAGTGGACCCCGATGGAAATCCGATGACGGATTCCATAAACGGAGCCCGATGAAGGGTTCCGTAGACGGATCCCGATGACGGGTTCCGTAGACGGATCCCGGTGACGGGTTCCGTAGACGGATCCCGATGACGGGTTTCGTAGACAGATCCCGATGACGGGTTCCGTTGACGGATCCTGATGACGGGATTCCGTAAAGGGATCCCGATGGGGAAACCGAATACGGATCCTCCCGATGGGGAAACCGAATACGGATCGGATCCCGATGGGAAAACCGAATACGGGTTCCAATGGGGAAACCGCATACGGATCCCGATGGGGATTCCGTAGACGGATCCCGATGGGAAAACCGAATACGGGTCCCAATGGGGAAACCGCATACGGATCCCGATGGGGAAACCGAATACGGATCCCGATGGGAAAACCGAATACGGGTCCCAATGGGATAACCGCATACGGATCCCGATGGGGATTCCGTAGACGGATCCCGATGGGGATTCCGTAGACGGATCCCGATGGGGAAACCGAATACGTATCCTGATGGGGAAACCGAATACGGATCCCGATGGGAAAACCGAATACGGGTCCCGATGGGGAAACGGCATACGGATCCCTATGGGGAAACCGAATACGTATCCCGATGGGGAAACCGAATACGTATCCTGATGGGGAAACCGAATACGGATCCTGATGGGGAAACCGAATACGGATCCCAATAGGAAAACCGAATACGGGTCCCAATGGGGAAACCGAATACGGATCCCGATGGGGATTTCGTAGGCGGATCCCGATGGGGAAACCGAATACGGATCCCGATGGGGAAACCGAATACGGATCCCGATGGGGAAACCGAATACGTATCCTGATGGGGAAACCGAATACGGATCCTGATGGGGAAACCGAATACGGATCCCAATAGGAAAACCGAATATGGGTCCCAATGGGAAAACCGAATACGGATCCCGATGGGGATTCCGTAGACGGATCCCGATGGGGAAACCGAATACGGATCCCAATGGGAAAACCGAATACGGGTCCCAATGGGGAAACCGAATACGGATCCCGATGGGGAAACCGAATACGGATCCCGATGGGGAAACCGAATACGTATCCTGATGGGGAAACCGAATACGGATCCCAATAGGAAAACCGAATACGGGTCCCAATGGGGAAACCGAATACGTATCCTGATGGGGAAACCCAATACGGATCCTGATGGGGAAACCGAATACGGATCCCAATAGGAAAACCGAATACGGGTCCCAATGGGGAAACCGAATACGGATCCCGATGGGGATTTCGTAGGCGGATCCCGATGGGGAAACCGAATACGGATCCCAATGGGAAAACCGAATACGGGTCCCAATGGGGAAACCGAATACGGATCCCGATGGAGAAACCGAATACGGATCCCGATGGGGAAACCGAATACGTATCCTGATGGGGAAACCGAATACGGATCCCAATAGGAAAACCGAATACGGGTCCCAATGGGGAAACCGAATACGTATCCTGATGGGGAAACCCAATACGGATCCTGATGGGGAAACCGAATACGGATCCCAATAGGAAAACCGAATACGGGTCCCAATGGGGAAACCGAATACGGATCCCGATGGGGATTTCGTAGGCGGATCCCGATGGGGAAACCGAATACGGATCCCGATGGGGAAACCGAATACGGATCCCGATGGGGAAACCGAATACGTATCCTGATGGGGAAACCGAATACGGATCCTGATGGGGAAACCGAATACGAATCCCAATGGGAAAACCGAATACGGGTCCCAATGGGGAAACCGAATACGTATACCGATGGGGAAACCGAAAACGTATCCTGATGGGGAAACCGAATACGGATCCCAATAGGAAAACCGAATACGGGTCCCAATGGGGAAACCGCATACGGATCCCGATGGGGATTCCGTAGACGGATTCCGTAGACGGATCCCGATGGGGATTCCGTAGACGGATCCCGATGGGGAAACCGAATACGAATCCCGTTGGGGAAACCGAATACGGATCTTGATTGGGAAACTGAATACGTATCCTGATGGGGAAACCGAATACGGGTCTTGATGGGGATTCCGTAGACGGATCCCGATGGGGAAACCGAATACGGATCCCGATGGGGAAACCTAATACGGGTCTTGATGGGTATTCCGTAGTCGGATCCCTATGGGGAAACCGAATATGAATCCCGATGGGGAAATCGAATACGGATCCCGATTGGGATTCTGTAGATGGATCCCGATGGGGAAACCGAATACGGATCCCGATGGGGAAACCAAATACGGATCCCGATGGGGATTCTGTAGACGGATCCCGATGGGGAAACCGAATACGGATCCCGATGGGGAAACCGAATACCGATCTTGATGGGGAAACTGAATACGTATCCTGATAGGGAAACCGACTACGGGTCTTGATGGGGATTCCGTAGACGGATCCCGATGGGGAAACTGAATACGTATCCTGATGGGGAAACCGAATATGGATCCCGATTGGGATTCTGTAGATGGATCCCGATGGGGAAACCGAATACGTATCCTGATGAGAAACCAAATACGGATCCCGATGGGGAAACCGAATACGGGTCTTGATGGGGAAACCGAATACGGGTCTTGATGGGGATTTCGTAGACAGATCCCGATG
Source organism: Ochlerotatus camptorhynchus (assembly GCF_037179485.1). Lineage (NCBI taxonomy): Eukaryota > Metazoa > Arthropoda > Insecta > Diptera > Culicidae > Ochlerotatus > Ochlerotatus camptorhynchus. The sequence goes on along the minus strand of NW_027041033.1, from coordinate 4,779,290 downwards.
GGGAAACCGAATACGGATCCCGATGGGGAAACCGAATACGGGTCCCAATGGGGAAACCGAATACGGATTCCGATTGGGATACCGTAGACGGATCCCGATGGGGAAACCGAATACGTATCCCGATGGGGAAACCGAATACGGGTCTTGATAGGGAAACCGAATACGGGTCTTGATGGGGATTCCGTAGACGGATCCCGATGGGGAAACCGAGTACGGATCCCGATGGGGAAACCGAATACGGGTCTTGATGGCGATTCCTGTACACTGATAAAATTTCAAAGATTGTTTCTATATGTCCTACTTTTGCAATACAAATTATATCTATGTGTCGGACGCCGTTACGTGGTGTTAGCATCTCCTGATTTTCTCTATAAATTTTCCACTTTCGACCAATTTGGCGCTAGTATCTATAAATTTTCTGTTGAAAATAGCCACTTGGCGCTACTAGCACTTAGTGTCTAGTGTAATTTGTGCAACGCATGCGCCATCATGTTTTCAAAGAGATTTTTTTAAGTGGGGAAGTCGCTGTTAGTGGCGCTTAAGTCGAATAGGAATCTTTACACAAGTTTTTAGAGAAATTTTGTTCGAGCCTCCATGTCTGTTCTCTGTGGTTCATGTGAACCAAAATTTATGAAATTTTGGATTTAGGTTCCATTTTTAAACCATTTTTTCAGCCTATCAATATTGGATTCAGAGAGTAAGCGGCGGTAAGCTCCAACTCGGATTAACTTTTAATACCGCCCCTGTTTGGATGATCTGAGAATTGTTTGTATAGCGAATAACTGATGTCGACATCAAAGCAGCCGGACATTCTTGATCGTTATTTAATCCGAGGATAATACCGATTGGAGCTTAGCCATAAGTGATTTAATGAATACGCTGATTGCGACTCTCTGAAAATTAAATCCACAGGTTTTATACGTCAAACTCATCCTTTGCAACGTCCTCTTGTAACTTAAAAATACAAAATGTCATCATAACGTATAATGACTTCATAATTCCGAAAAAAAACATGTTTCCGGGTGGAATAAGTTTCATCAAGCCTTATGATGGTACCCAAGATTGGCCACAAGCAGTGGCGTTTCCTTAACCTCAATCTACCTGCGCACCAGCTCTCAAAACAAACAATTATCAAAATATTGTTTGCAATGGATGGATATCGAGTAACCTAGAAGATTAAGTGTATTTTTCAACCGATTCGAGTATGAATAAGGCATTAAATCTGGTTTTGTATAACAAAGTTGCGCCAACTAACTCGGTCCCTGGCTGCTTATCTCCAATTTCTCGAGCGTCCCACACTTCCTACATCTTGCTCCACTTGGTCTAACCACCTAGCACGCTGTGCTTCTCTGCGTCTTGTACCGGCCGGATTTGAGGAAAAACACCATTTTTGCGGTATTGTTGTCCGGCATTCTTACAACGTGTCCCGCCCATTGTACCCTTCCACCTTTAGCGACTTTCTTGATATTGGGTTCGCCATAAAGTTACGCCAGTTCGTGGTTCATTCTTCTCCTCTACACACCATTTTCATATACCCTGCCAAAGATGGTCCTAAGCACGCATCGTTCGAAAACTCCCAGTGCTCCTCAAGCATTGTCCATTGTCATATTTTTCATGCACAATAATTTTGTTTATTATATATTTGCAGTTCGTCAATAAGGTAGAAGACTGGCAGCCCAAAACTTTCCGCATTTTTGGATCATCTGTAGAACAGGCAGAGATCTGGAGGCGCAGCGATCACATTGTCATGATTGTCTGGTAGTTCACTCAAAAATGCTATAACAATCGCCAAGCTTGCTGTAATGTCACCAAGTGCCTCGTCACCCACGAATAGGCGCCTATGTCAGTGGTCTAACAACTCTTAGCGCGCTAATGGCATAGTTCCCCTGCCGCATAGAGAGTTGCCACAATGATATTAGGTTAGCTAAGGTCAGTTAACTGACTGGTGGGAAACGGGAGCTTAAGCAATGGCTATTCTTTATGCATTTAAGAGATAGTCTACCAGAATGGATGACTTTTTTTTGTACAATTTTATGTTTTCTGATGGTTTCGGTTGTGCAAAACATGAGAATTAACTTTTTCAATACTTTCAATTGTACAAAGCATTAGAGCTAGAAACAAGATCTTGTAAACACTACACACCTTAACTGGTAGTTTGCTAAAAAAAAATGCTGCAACAATCGTCAAGCTCGCTGTAATGTCACCAAGTGCCTCGTCACCTACAAATTGGCGCCTATGTCAGTGGTCTAACAACTCTTAGCGCGCTAATGGCATAGTTCCCCTGCCGCATAGAGAGTTGCCGCAATGATATTAGGTTAGCTAAGGTCAGTTAACTGACTGGTGGGAAACGGGAGCTTCAGCATTGACAGTTATGTACGCATTTTTATTATGTTATCTAACAACAATGGTGTGTAGTGTTTACACGATCATGTTTCTAATTCTAATGTGTTGTAAATATAATTGAAAGCATTTGAAAAGTAAGATTCTAGTGTTTTGTATATCTAAAAACATTAGTAAACATCTACATTTGAAAACATTCAAACAACGTTTACTTTAAACGTTTTGTACATCTGAAAACATCAGAGAACAACAAACACGAAGTACAATTAAAAACATCCGAACAACGTTTAGTTCTAACGTTGTGTACATCCGAAAACATCCAAAAAAAGTTTGGTTCCAGCATCGGGAGGCATCTACGTTAGAAAACATCAGAATACATTTACATATAAAAACATTCGAACAACGTTTAGTTCTAACGTTTTTTACATCCGAAAACAACCGAAAAACGTTTGATTCTAACATCAGGAAACCTCTACATTAGAAAACATCAGAAAACGTTTACATATAAAAACATCCGAAAAACGTTTAGTTCTAACGTTTTTTACATCTGAAAACATCCAAAAACGTTTGTTTCTAACATCAGGAAACCTCTACATTAGAAAACATCAGAAAACGTTTACATTTAAAAACATCCGAACAACGTTTAGTTCTAACGTTTTGTACATCCGAAAACATCCTTAAAACGTTTGGTTCTAATGTCAATAGATTGAAATTTTTGACGTCAGACCGACATTAGAATGGCAAAATTTTGTTCCAAAATTTCTGATGTATACACCATGTTACGTTGCTTAAATACAACTAAATCATAATGTTTTCTAATGTTTGACATCAGGCATACATTTGATTTCGATGCTGATGTAGACATCAGAATCAAACGTTGGGCTAATGTAAATTTCTATTCGGGGAGCATCTCAGAACCATAACGCTTCGCGACAATACAGGACTACGTTTTCGTTTGATATGCAAATAGTTTCCGAGGTTAATGTTCAATATCAAATATACAAATGATGGTGGCGATTTATTGTGCTGTGGAAGAGCTTGGGATTAAATCCATGATTTTCTGCTCAGTAAGCAAAATCGATCCCTCGAGGGTCATCGAGCATCTTATAATCCACAGCGCTTTGAATAGCTATTATTTACGATAATTACATGAAATAAATAAAATATAAACTACAAACAAAACGTGACTGCTAAAATCTCAAAAAGATATTCTCACAAATATATTTCACGCCACCAGGAATCTCAAAACCATTAGACGTTATAATGATACTCTGCACATGTTAGACACAAGAAGAGGCCAAAAAGCAAGCGTCCAACACACAAAACCCGTCAAATCAACTTGCAGTCACAATCAACGATTCTACGAATCGCGAGCGCTCACGTTTGAACTGTGAAGTTTACAAAAAGTGAATAAAGAACTTGTTTCGAACCTCTAACACAATGTTCAATCTTAGTACTAACCGTACTTTTAAGCAGCGCGAAAGTTCACAATTAATCTATGTTAAACTTTTTTCAGACTTTAAAGTACACGTAAAGTTTTAGATAAGTTCGAAGGAAGTTCGACTTGAACCTTGACTTGAACTTGTAAGCAACTTTATAAATGTCAATTTCTAGCAGTTTTTTTTCGTCACGGATCAATTTATCTTGTTCTGCGACACTGTTTGCGTTTGGCCAGAACAAAATGTGTCCGCTTTTTTATTTCCGCAGCCATTGATCTGGAACGACTGAAAGCTCCTTACAGCCTCGAGCGTTCAATGTTTCTACTACGGCGAATGGCATTCCTGTAAGTAAAAAATAGATTGTATTTTAATAAATTTCATTGTGGTTTGCGTTTTACTACCATACCTTGATGATTTTGTAACAATTGGGGTACTCCCTGCCCAGCATTAATGAGACCCCCCTCTACACTGCCTCAGGGTCGGCATACACGTGTGACTATCGCGGCCAAGGAAACACTCAAATACTCTTTACACACCCCGATGAACTCTCACACACAGGTCTCGTTTATTTCCCTAACTTTCCCACTTTCTTATCGGTTATCTCCTACCTTAACCTTCGGTAGTTCTTCCTTCGTCTTCCGTTGTCGATGGGGGCCCCCTTCTCCTCCGTTCCGCTACACCTTCACCTTCACTTTCTCCTTTCCTTTGCTTCTGTTCTTCGTCCCTCGGTTTCGACTGTGGGTTGCCCAGTCGATTCACCTCTTAACCCTTCACTCTCCTCTTCTCCTACGGGTGCTCCCACGGTACCGTTTGCCGAGCCGTTCGCGAACTGTATAACGTGTCCACGACGCTCAAGGCCGATCCACAATGGCGATGAACACGGACTAGTAAACGCGGCTGGTTCGCGCCGTAGATAATGATAACGGTAAACGGTAAACTACGGGGTCCTGTGGGCACAATAGGATACCATGATGGCGGTTAATGATGAGGGCAATTCGGGTTTTGGCTTGAAGGGGTTTTTACCTGGATATTTCAGTAGGTTGGCTCCTCCTCCACTACTGATCGAGTTTCGCGCCTCAAGACTCGTGCAGGCTACTAACTTTAACTCGAATAACAATCATTCACTTTGATGTATATCACATTCGATTTGGATTTGTCTAGCTTGGTTTTCGACTACCACTTTTAACTTTTGCCAGGCAATTAGCTAGCAACGATGGCGGGTGATTTCCTTGCGCTCTCGATCGTTAATCCATTTTTCTTCAGCCCAATTTCGCCCCATCATGGCCCCTTTTACACCACCTCCCGATGGCCTCCCAATCCTGCTGTCAGCGGCATCTGGCTGTGAGTAGCGGAACTTCGTGGAGTGGTTGCGTGCTGTCCAGTGGGTGGTGGGCGGTGTTGGCACTAATATTTGTATCCTTTCCTGGCATTCATAACATTTAAATCGAAACACAATCGAATCGCTACAATCTCAACAATCTTAGACAGATAGACACACCACTGGTTACACTCTCCCTCCGCTCGGGTTAAAAAAAAATGTCGGTGAAGCCGAATTTTTTTTTTGTTTTCATACACAAGAATTCCAAAATTGTGACGCGTACCTCTGAACCAGCATTTTCCCAAGCAAAACGAAACTTACTCACACACTTTGTTTTTAACACAAACTAATGAATTAAAACCTCAAACTTGTTCAAAAGTATCGAATCACGGATGTTAGCTAGGGAAAGAGTAGCGTTTTATTTAACAGTGAATAATTTGGGTCGGGGTCATAAGTTATCATCGTTGGTAAACCAACTCTACTCAGTTTCAAGGTTAAAACCTCCTACTGACCATCAGCATCTTGCGATTCCGGTCTCCAGCGAACCCATTTACACTGTCTTATTTTCGGGACCAACATTTAAGCAAAACGAAATAAAATAATCACAAATCAAACTAATCTAATATTCTAAAAACCAAACTACTTACTTAACAAATTATTATTTATAATCATGCAAATTTAAAATATACCATGGCAATAATATAAAGAATTCCGGAATAATAATTACAATATGTACAAAGTTTACTCATGAGTACGGTGTGAACATTCATCACCTTTAGAAACGTTTTTCAAATGTCGGAGTAAGCCATTATCAGTATTGATCAACTGTGGCTTTTTTAATGAATCGTTATCAGTTTTAGCAGTGTGTGCGTATGAAAGACTGTGAACAACCAAACTGACAATCCTATTATTCCGTGGCTATTGTGCAACGTGGTGAGTAGTAAGAATTTCTGGCTAAAGTCCAGGTCAAAGTGTGCTCTTTAGAAGAATTAAATATCAATTTGATGACATTGTGTCTAAATTGGGCCCAGTGATCATTTTGGTGTCACTTCTTCCATAAGATCCTTTTGACCAGTGAATTTAGATGGAAATTCGTTTATATGAGGATGATTGGTATGGTGAACACACAATATGGTAAGTATACAAAAGCTATGTGAAGTGATTAAAATTGGATCTATGGTGATAATGGATTGGCTTGACGAACATTGTATTGGACGGTTGTTGAAACTATGAAAACTATTGATTATGTTTTACATTTAATGGTCATGTACTATTTTCTCAAACGTTCACACTCTCATATTTTGTACTGCAATTATCAATTACTTACGATTCAATATCACAAACTTGTTTACGATATTGTTTGTAAGTCAATTGATTGCATTAGGTGCATAGCCGAGCTTTTAGAAATGGTCACAGCTATTCTCCAACAAAATGTAAATAAAAAAAAACCCAAACTACTAATATTTAGGCCTGAGTTTAAAATAAATTCTTACGATTTTCTCTATGAATGCATTCATTTATGGATGTGTTAATAGTAAACACTATCCCTCCTTAACAATTGATTCTCTCCTCGATTCAGAATTTCGCAATAGGATTAGGAAAACAGCACCAGATGAAAATGTTATCGGTCCAGCTATCCTCCTCACCATTGACCTTCTATCACTCAAGAATCAACGTTAACTAATCAGTGGTACCACGCTGTGTTTCTATATTTTTCTATTTTAGGTCTTTAGATCCGCTGCTGAGAAGACTCCTAGCGATCTTCCGTTCAGATCTGCGACCTCGTATGAACTATTGCCCTTCTTTGCCACGATGACGCACGGTCTATATTGTGGGCCTATCTTCGCGTTGAAGTCCTTGTTGGCTGCTGATAAGGTGAAACTCCTTTTAAACACCCGTTGTCCGACAGTGAATGTCGGTGAGTATCGTTTGTGGCGTAGATCATATTGCCTTTTCGTGTTCTCGTGGGCTCTCTTCAAATTTTCCCTCACGAGCTCGAAGTTCTTTTTGCTGACTACCTTCATTCTTTCCGCACGGCCTTCTTCTGAGAGCTCGTTCTCATTCTCCCTCCGATGATCTGATCCTCGTGTTACCATATCATGGCCGAAGATCACTCGATGAGGGGTAAACTTCGTTGATCCATGTACGGTGTTATTCAGAACAAACTCAATTTCTGAAATTTTTGAGTCCCAGAGTTTCTGGTCCTGGCGAACGTACGTGCGGATCATTGAATTTATTGTTCTATTTAGACGTTCTGCCGGGTTCGCTTGACATCGATGTCGTGCATTGGCCCAGTGCTGAATGTCGTATTTCCTTAACAGTTCTTGGAACTCTTTTGACAAAAAAGTAGTGGCGTTATCTGTAATAATGTACTGCGGGACAGACAGCCTTCGAAACCACCTTTCCTCGAGGATTGTGCACAGACTCGAAGCAGAGATCTTCTTCACCGGAGCAAGTAGACAGTACTTAGAAAAAATGTCTAAGACGACTAACAAGTGGGCATTGCCTTGCTTGCTTCGGGGTAGAGACTGTATATAGTCCATGCACACAATCTGAAAAGGTCTGCTAGTGATTCGTTGATTTCCCATTTCTGGCGCAGTCGATGTTGTGGAGTGTTTGCTCTCCTTGCACGTCTCACACTTCCCAACGTATTTTTTCACGTTAGCACTCATTCTAGGCCAATAGTACTTCCTTTTTATTTTTTCGATGCATTTCTCAAATCCAATGTGCATCATTTCGTCGTGTTCCTGCCGAATGATTCGTGGACGTTCAGATTCAGGAACGCATTCCTTCCATTCAAATCTGTAGTCCAGCACATCGGATTGAGCAGCTACAAATTTGAACAATTTCCCATCTTCGATCCGGAAGTCGACGTACTTTTCGGGATCATTTTCCACGGCTTTGAATAGGTTTTGGTACCATTTGTCTGCCTCTACAACCTCAAGTGCCTCAATGGACCGGGATAGTGCATCAGGGACAATGTTTTCTTTTCCTTTACGGTGTTTGACCTCCATATCAAACTGTTGCAGCGTAATGCTCCATCGGCTCAAACGCGATGAGGATCTCCATTTGGCTCTCATTATGAAAGAGAGTGCCGATGAATCCGTGACGAGGGTAAAGTGAGTGCCCTCGATGTAGCATCGAAACTTCTCAATACAGCGAAGGGCAGCCAACCCCTCCTTTTCTGCTGCATGATAATTGAGCTCGGCTCCTTTTAGTTTCTCTGAGTGATAAGCTATCACTCTCTCGACCCCATTGTGAACCTGAGTGAGCACACCTGCGAGAGCGGTATCGCTAGCATCCGTCTGCACGCAAAATGACACGCTGAAATCGGGATTAGTCATAACAGGGGCAGTAATTAGCCTCTCCTTTATGGCTTTAAACGCATATTCTGCTGCTTCATTCCACTGCACTTTCTTCGGTTTATTTTTCAACAAATCGGTGAGTGGTGCAGTGAGTTCGCTGAATTTATCGATAAACCTGCGGTAATAGTTTACCATACCGAGGAATCTTCTCAATGACCTTACTGACTTCGGGGCCTCGTATCCCAGAATCGCTTGGACTCGATCAGGGTTAGGCCGTAATCCTTTTTCGGAAAGGATGTAACCGAGGTAAGGCAATTCGTAGCAGCAGAATTTCGATTTTTCTACATTTATGTATAAATTTGCCTCTTTCAACCTTCGTGCCAAATCCCTTAACTTCTGCACGTGCTCCTCAAACGTGTGGCTCGCTACCACAATGTCATCCAGGTAGACGAAAATGGCTGGTTCTAGTTCTCCATGCCCCAACACTCTGTCCATCAGCTTACTCAGCGTTGCTGGACTATTCACCAGTCCGAAGGGCAGCCTAGTGAACTGGAAAAGTCCCTTCCCTGGTACTGAAAAAGCAGTAAATTTTCGGGACTCGCAGTTCAAGGGTACTTGGAGAAAGGCTTGTGAAAGGTCAATTGTGGTCAAATACTTGAATGGACCCAATTGACTCAATATCCTATTTTGATGAGGGAGAGGGTATGCATCCCTCTTCGTTCGTTCATTGAGCTTTCTCGCGTCGAGACATAGTCTCACGTCTTCTCTTTCTCGTTTTTCAACGGGAACGACCGGTAAAGCCCAATCCGACTCGGATGGCTCGACGACTCCGTCCCTAACCATATTATCCAGCGCTCGATGTATCTTTTTCTGTATTTCTGGGCTCCAAGGGTACGGATTTTTGCGAACTGGGTCAGCATTTAAAAATTCGTCTTTCATCTCGATTTTGTGCTCGATGAGACTAGTTTTCCCCAAGTGGCCTGGACTCGCTGCTAAGAATAAGCTTTTCACCTGCTCCAGTTGCCGTTTTTGGTCATCGTTCAGCTCACTAACGCTTTCCCTTCGTTTTGTTTCAGCTTCATCGATCACTTCGATGGACTGGGAAATTGTTGGACGAATTCCAAAGGCCTGCCAGAAGTCATATCCCAAGATGCAACGACGATTTAGGTTGGGAGCAACCAAGACCGGTAAGAGTTTAGTTTCTCCGTTGAATGTTATTGGAATGTCGGTGGTCCCTACGACATCTAAATTTTGTCCTCCTGCTGTCTTTAAATTAACATTCGTGGATCTCAATTTCAAATTTAGAGAACTCACTAGCTTCCTACCACCTATTCCTAACACTGTTCTGGCTGCACCACTGTCTAACAGTCCTATGAGAGAAATTCCCCATATTTCCACCCTCACGAATGGTCTTGGGTCATCGCTGAGTGTCACGAGCATTGTGGCTATCTCTAACTCCTCGGCTGTATCTCCACTCACTCGTGAATAGCCTAGCTGTTCGAGAGTCTCTGGAACTGCTGGCTCTATGTGAGGTCTTGTGGAGTTGTTTTGAAGACTGTCTTGCCTCTCTAGGCAGTCTTCGGCCCATTTTTTGACTGGCAATAAGGACAATCCTTCGTTAGAAAGCCCGGGAATCCACAACGTTCGCAGAACATTTTCCGTTCCCTGGTACAGTCCCTAAAGTCATGCCCACCTTCATGGCAATTGTAGCATACATTCTTCCTCACCGGAATGTACGCATTAACGATCCTCTTTAGGGCACTAGTTCCACTGGGACCAGGATCTGTTCTCCTCAGTTGTTGTGTATTGTCCGGCTTCGTTTTCGGTTTGATGAAATTTGTGTACTTCTGGTTGTTCTGATTTTCCTTCTCTTGTTGTTGTTTCCAGTTACGCTTCTGATATAGCTGATTTTCGCCTGGTTCAAACTGGCGATTGGAATCTCCTCTATTCTGGTTTCTGTTCTGGTACCTGTCTCGATGGTCTTGGAACGACTGTCTAACCTCATCGATCTGCACTACCTCTTTCCTTGAAAACCTCACGTCTTTCTTCTGGTACATGTGCCAGTTTATCGAATCGAACCGCTTACCAAAATCTTTCATTTTAGGTATTGAATCGACGTTCGCAGCCAGCATTGCAATACGGCAGTCGTCCCGAGTATTGCGGAATAGGACGTCAAACTTCCGTTTTTCATCCCATGGAATCGACATGCAGCGAAAAATCCGGACCATGTCCAAGTAAAAATCCTGGAACTTCTCCCTGGAACCTTGCTTTCGGTTATTAGCTTGCCGTTCGTACACGTAATCGATGTCCACAGGTAGAAATTCTTTCTTCAATTCCTCTACCAGTTCATCCCACGTATTCAATTCCGTACTAACCTCCATGAACCAGGATCTCGCCTTCTGTGTGAACAAATGGTGAGCACCCTGAAATAATTCAGCTCCTGAAAAACCTTCTGACCTAGCATTGAATTCCACCTCCTTTAAAAATTCATTCAATCTTCTCCCATTATCCATTCCGTCATAACGTATTGCCCATTTATGGATTGGAAATCTACTACTACTGTTCATTGATCTACTTTTCTCTCTATCTCTGTCACTAATTTCGTTCTCTTTATTTGCTACTGTTTTCTTCTCTTCTGCGCTCTTCAGCGTTTCTAGCGAATCGTTTTTTTGCTTAATCCAGTCTAAGAAATCTACTGGTTTAGGTTGAGTTTTTTCGACCCTTTTCTCTTGAGTAACTCTTTCCTCAATCCGAGTACTATTGTTGGTTTGGAGTGGGACATCCTGTGACTGACTCTGACTTACTGGTTGTTTAGATTCCAGCACTGTGATACGTTGAAGCAAAAGGCTCACAACCGACGCCAGTTGTCTGATTTCATCCGCCAATCTATCCTTCTCACTGTCCACCTTTTCAGACTCACTACCACCCACAGCACTCACCTCGTTACTCTCCTTTCCTCTCAACCCACTAACACTATCCTCAGTAGACCTCTCTACTAGGTTTTCATTTACGATTTCCTCCAGCTCATGATCAGCGTTCTCGTTCACTTCCTCATTACGAAGTTGGTGTAAGCTCTCGTTGATGATCGCCAACTCAGCTTCTCTCACTTCTGGAAGGTGTGAGTTTGCCGAGAAGTATACACTGAGCAGCTTTACACACTCTCCGGCTATGACCGCCAGACTGTTAATTTCATCCTCCTTTTTAGTATTGGCTCTCAGTCGATGCATTCGGAAGAGGATGTGAATGAGCCTGGTTTTAAACAGCTGATCTGGTGCTCTCTTCGACCTTCGCTTTTCTAAATGGTTCTTGATGCCATTCAGCTTTCCATCACAAACCTCCAACTCTTCTACTACGGATTCACTAACAAACTGAAATGCAACATCTGATTTGTCTTTTTCCTCTTTCAGGCGACATCTCAACGTTCGTTCTGATGCACTACGAGAAGCATCCGTCGTGCTACCGCGTATCTTCAGTTCGTGTTCCAGTTCATCTATGGTCAGATGACCTGGATTCATCGCATGGTACTGTGCCGTAATATGAAGCATCTCCATCGCTGCTATTGACATTCAACCACGAGAAAATCGATAAATAAAAATCAAAAAGAAACTTAAATTTTGCTCAAGTGGAGCTGCCAATCAAAATTAATTGAAAAATTCTATTTTTGCACACTTTCGTTGCTTGAAAGCAGTTAATTAAAAAAAAAATTGGAAATTCTAAAATTTATTCACGCTCCCTATTGAAGCAAATAATTTTAAAATCCTAGTTTTAGTCCGTTTTAATAAACGTTTTTTTTTTGTTTGTTTGGTGTTTTTTTTTTTACAATCTGAAATTCACACAACACTACTGATTCCGGAATTCACCGCGAAAATACTCCAACAACTAGACTTGTACGATTTTAGTTTGCTTTACTCAATTGTTGGTAGCTATTAAGACCATTAACTGACATCCAAGACCCCTCTTAATAAACAAATTCTATTGAATTTTCTTTCATCAACCCGGTTACCTGTTTTGTGTGTTTTGGTCAAGTTTGTTCGCGAAGTCTGGATGTTTTCCCAGAGACTTCTGCAAAGACACGCAATCGGTATTCAAGTGTACCCGAACACTGATAGTCTACGCAAATTTTCAGTTGGGCGCCAAGTGTAACAATTGGGGTACTCCCTGCCCAGCATTAATGAGACCCCCCTCTACACTGCCTCAGGGTCGGCATACACGTGTGACTATCGCGGCCAAGGAAACACTCAAATACTCTTTACACACCCCGATGAACTCTCACACACAGGTCTCGTTTATTTCCCTAACTTTCCCACTTTCTTATCGGTTATCTCCTACCTTAACCTTCGGTAGTTCTTCCTTCGTCTTCCGTTGTCGATGGGGGCCCCCTTCTCCTCCGTTCCGCTACACCTTCACCTTCACTTTCTCCTTTCCTTTGCTTCTGTTCTTCGTCCCTCGGTTTCGACTGTGGGTTGCCCAGTCGATTCACCTCTTAACCCTTCACTCTCCTCTTCTCCTACGGGTGCTCCCACGGTACCGTTTGCCGAGCCGTTCGCGAACTGTATAACGTGTCCACGACGCTCAAGGCCGATCCACAATGGCGATGAACACGGACTAGTAAACGCGGCTGGTTCGCGCCGTAGATAATGATAACGGTAAACGGTAAACTACGGGGTCCTGTGGGCACAATAGGATACCATGATGGCGGTTAATGATGAGGGCAATTCGGGTTTTGGCTTGAAGGGGTTTTTACCTGGATATTTCAGTAGGTTGGCTCCTCCTCCACTACTGATCGAGTTTCGCGCCTCAAGACTCGTGCAGGCTACTAACTTTAACTCGAATAACAATCATTCACTTTGATGTATATCACATTCGATTTGGATTTGTCTAGCTTGGTTTTCGACTACCACTTTTAACTTTTGCCAGGCAATTAGCTAGCAACGATGGCGGGTGATTTCCTTGCGCTCTCGATCGTTAATCCATTTTTCTTCAGCCCAATTTCGCCCCATCATGGCCCCTTTTACACCACCTCCCGATGGCCTCCCAATCCTGCTGTCAGCGGCATCTGGCTGTGAGTAGCGGAACTTCGTGGAGTGGTTGCGTGCTGTCCAGTGGGTGGTGGGCGGTGTTGGCACTAATATTTGAATCCTTTCCTGGCATTCATAACATTTAAATCGAAACACAATCGAATCGCGACAATCTCAACAATCTTAGACAGATAGACACACCACTGGTTACAATTTGCTGAATAAAACAAGTCTCAAAACAGGTAAATTTACTACACTTAAGTCAAATTGTTTCGTACTTTTCGAGTTTACTGAAAACTTCTGCGGAAAACAAAACCAGCTGTCAAATGTCGAACGGTGCAAGTTCACAATAAGTTTCGTATGCACTTTTTAGCAACTTTCAAGTTCAGATAAGGTTCTACATGAACTAATTAGAGACTTTGAAGTTCAAAAATAGTTCTTACGGAACTTGAAAGTAGATTTGGGTACTCTGAAAACCATTTTTATTAATGAAATCAACACATCAAGTAACATCATATGATATTCCACTTCGTTCGCATAGAGCAGTGGTTTGTATTTTGGTTTCAAAGAGGAGGACTCGAGTTTGAAACTTGTGGTATGTAATTTAAAAACATGTAAGAGAATGTGGTAAGCAGCAAAAAAATAGAAATATTTGTTTTCTATTTTGGTTTGTTGATTTCATTCAAGTTTTCTTTTTAGGCTGAATAGCATTCCCTCCAACGGTTAAACGAACCTTTTGTGAACTTTCAAGTTCTTTTTAAAAGTGAAACAGCATTCTGTTAGAAGCTTAAACATCGAATGTGAACTTGGATGTTCGGTTAATTACTTAAAAAGTAAGCTGAATAGAACCAACAATCAATACGAAACTAACGATTTTAAATTGGCTCACTACTTGACTAGCTTATTGGTCCCATGCAAACGATTAACGAACCTCATTCTAGTCGAAATTCTATTACTACGCAATGTTTGTTTTGATTCGCTATGAAAGTTTGACAGATAAAATGAGGGGTTATTGGTTTTTCTTATGTTTCGAGGGGTGAATCGATTAGCTTGGGGCCGAAGAGAGTACCAGAACTGAGCCAAAAAGTTGAGCCCGTTATTTCAGGATCTTCTAGTCTTAGAGTTACCTCTATGATAGAACTCTCTTCATAATCCTTCGATTAGCTGATTAAGCCAAAAAAGGGCTTTTATCCGAACTTTTGGTTGCTTGGGAAAGGCGGTGGCCAACAAAATTCGTCGGAATCCGGTAAGGTATATGAATCAAATGGACCAAGGACTATCAGGTGTCGCGTACGACGATGCAAACCGTGGTTAAAAAGGATCTTGACCTCTAGCCTTCTAAAGTGCAACAACGTCAACTTCTCTCAGAAGTAGCAAAGAAGAAGCGGCTGGAAAGAAGCAAAATCTTGAAGAAGTGGCTCGCGGATAACCCTGACGTTGTGGTGATTTATTCGGATGAGAAGTTATTTGACGTCAGCCGCAAATGTAACCGTCAAAATTGTTGAATGACAACCGACCGATGCGTTGCATAGCAACCTAACAATCTAGATATTAAGATCGTGGTAGGCCTAGCCTTCATCTAATTATGAATTGTTCTCTTTTACCCAAGCTACCGTTCAATAAAGACGCTTTAACTTTGCTCTGTCTATGTTATTAAAAATGACAGATTGCTATGCAAGCATCGGAGTTCGACTGATCCCGACAACAAATTCGTCTACAGAGCGCAAAAACCAGATTCGATGATGATCCGGTTGCCGTGGGTCCAGTCCGAGGGGAACGACACATCTAAATCTCAATTCTAGATGCTCAAAAAATCTCACACTAGCGAATCAATCTTCGAAAAATCATCTTTTATTTCTCGCATCTACTTGCATCGTGCATCATCTTTTTGCAGGAAATCTTCAAAATCGACATAAATCATCCTTTTATCTACTCAGCCTGCGTGCATTTAGCCACAGCAAAACACAATCTTTTCTGCATCGTAGATAGAGTCGTCCCCTTCGGTCCAGTCGGAGTTCACAGGCACAGCGATTTGCTTCTCCCAAGATTCGGCACCTGCCCACGCAGCCAAACGCGTTCAAGCGTGGTGTCAAACAGAACTTCGATTCTTTTTGGTCGAAGGAAATGTGGCATCCTTCTTCTCCGCATATTAACCCACTAGATTTCGCGATGTGGGGCATCGTAGAAAGGCCGACTAATGCTAAGCCATGAAGCAATAACGACGCTCTTATAGTTGCTATACAAAGAGCCTGGGACGATGTTTCTGAAGAAATCGTGCGAGCCAGCTGCTCCAGGGTTGCTGATCGTTTGACGAAGATTATTCGAGCAAAAGGCTCCCATTTTCGATAAGCTGATGCTGAATAAATTTACACTGACTCTCGAATATTACGATCAATTTTTGCAAAACTTACTTTCGGAATAAATGAAATATTGAGAATTTTAATGGGGGCCGTTTTATTCAGCCACCTTGTATAATCATTTGACTAACAGTCTTAATGAAGTTTCGATGGGGAAAAGCCTGAATGAACCAGCTACAGCAGGCGCAGAAACCCCATATCTTTTCACACAACATATTGAAAAGCGAATCATACAAAAAATAGACGAAATGGGCATGCGGTCGTCAGGTGCCAGGCCAAGTCCTCGTCAGAAAGATGAAGTCACCGGGAGAAAAAAAATGCATGTTATAGAAATTGGACAGTTACTCACCAATTTCATTGAATCATTGAGGCGTTTAATCGTAGTTCAATTGATGTCATTGCACCCAGAGTTGTGACCTATCACAATCACGATCGTCAAACAGCTGATGGTAGTATCCTATCAATGTGCTTGTCGAAGCACTCTCCATGACCATCCATCAAATTGACGAAAGAAGTAAAAAGCAACTAGTGAATGTCGTCTTGGGTGGTGATCCATCACCGATCTGGTCTTTCCTGACAACCACGACACTCATCTGTGCTCGTTTTGAAGCAGTTGCTGCTTTGCTTGCTTATGTGAGTGTGTTGGTGAGTGAGCCCAACACCTTCCGTTTCATTTTGCCAGCTCTGTTTGTAACTCACACAGTCGCGCGTGCTGAGCCGAACTTGGAATGGGTAGGCATTGTTTTCGTTTTCTCCTGTCGTTTCGCTTTTTCTCATCATCGTTCTGCAGAAGTCTTCACTGTTTTCGTTGTGCTTAACATCATCAGCAGCGAGTGTTACGTTTTGCCTGTGAGATAGTCGATTGATGCGTTGACGAGTGTCGAGTGAGTGTCATGATATTTTGCGCCTTTCGTTCCGATACGTAAGCATTCAGCTCCGCGATGATCTCCGATGAATCCCTATCTCCCAACAGGATGTTTGCCACAAAAACTGCTTGAGCAGTGCTTCTTCTTTTGTCCAGAGTTTCAACACCCAGCAGTCCACAACGGTCTTCGTTATGTGGTAGCTGGAGGGGATCTCGCCACGGAAGGTCACGAAGGGCATATCTTACGAACTTTCTTTGGATTGCTTCAATCCTAACAATCCACGTTGACTGATACGGGCACCAAACTACAGCATTGGATTCATGGACCGATCGCGCAGTATAGCGAACGAAGACAGTGTTGGTCACGGAATTCGTTGGTTATTTTGAATATGAATCCAAGCTGCCGATTGGCTCGGCTCTAGAGATAATGTCGTTGTAATGTAACGCCCAAATCCCGTACTGGATGAACACGCTCAAGAGGCTGGTCGGCGATGTTATAGTCATGTATAATCGGCTTCAGTTTGCTGTGGAACGATATGACCACAGACAAACAGACATAACATATTGAATATTTCTCAATGTAAAACATCGTCGCTAAAACATTACCCCCCGGTTCATGAGTTGATGGGTCGATAGGTAGGGTCCATGTGTGGGAGCTGCATTCCTGGCACGTCGGTAGCACTGGTGCTCAGCACGGAAAACAAGATCGACGGAAAAAACAAACCAAAGAAAAAAAAACATTACCGCCATCTGTTGAGTACACTGTGGTGGGTAGTACGCTGAACAGATGGCGGTAGTGTGTAAATGTCAAACGTAAGGGAATTGACTATGCGTGCCACAGGTGGCGGTACTACCAACTACGATGCTTTTGAATTGACCGTTAAATGCTTGTTCGATGAACAACTTGCGAGTGTTATGTCTGTTTGTCTGTGATATGACGTTGCACTTATGAATGCTCAATGTAAGCATTTCCTTTGGTTTGATTTTTCCGCCGATCTTGTTTTCCGTGCTGAGCACCAATACTACCGACGTGCCAGGAAGGCAGCTCCCACACCTGGACCCTACCTATCGACCCATCAACTAATGAACCGGGGACCAACGGCTTTACTTCCCATCCGAAGGAAGGCGTGATCAGAGATGTTATGCCTCAGAACATCCCGGCGGCACCGACTGGGATTGAACCCAGGCCTGCTGGGGTGAGAGGTAATCACGCTTACTTCAATGTAAGCATGTTTGAAGTACACCATTCAGCGAAACGATCGATTAACTGTTGTAATCCTAGGCAGTCCTGAAGACCATGCTTGGCATGCACAGTTGAACACACCAACTACTCATTTGTTAATAACTTTTCACTCAGTTGTTGAAATATAGTGTTATTTAAAGTAATTGATAGATTAGGATCATAGTTTACTGTAGACATGCATAAAGTAGGTAAATCTTATCATTTGAATCAACACCAATGAATTATTACACGTAAAGTCCGAGATGTGCAGCGAGCATTTCTCACTTCATTTTTGCAACGCAAAGTCAAAGACAGTTGATTACTAGAATTAAAATATCCTTTTTTACGTATCTATAAGAAGCTTAAACTCTATTCTATCGACTGCTTCAAACAGAACTATGTTTCGTCAACTCTGTGCGAAGTGATTAGCAAATGACATTTCGTGAGCATGTAACCTGCGTGTTACAATTTATCCCGTTTTGTGTAGTTTTGCCGCCGAGTGTAATATTGCCGTATTTTACACGAGTGTGTGCCGTGTTTGTTATGCTTTGTTTTTGTTGTCATTGCACGGCCGGCGACATACTCACCACTATGCCTTCGTGAATAATTTTAACTTGTAAATTTTGCGCGTTATTTTATTCATTTTTTGTTGTCATTAGTTTAGTTAGATAGGAAAAAAAATATCGTTTTAGAATGTATCGCGTCTCAAATAAAATTAGGTCCCGTTTCTCCTCCCGCTGCAAAAGAAGGCGAATCCCATAAACAACATAAAAAGTCGAGCGCGGTTGCAGGAGAACGATGGCGGTTTTTGTTTTGTTTTGTGACGTTGTGAAAGAAGAGAACAGTTCGAGCCACGGTGGAGTCTACGCGGGTTTTTCGTTCGGAGACGTTTTTTTTCTTAGTCCCGAGAAAACGGACTTTACCTGGGAAAAGTTTGCCCAGCCGCGACGCGAGTGCCAGTACGCATCTTCCCAGTGCACCGCGAGTGAAAGCCGGCCCCGTGGCTGCGAAAATTAGTGTTGTTGAGTGCAACAGAGTGTCGGATCGCCATTGTGGGAAGCTAAATACTAAGGAGCTAATCGCTTCCCCGGCTAACCAAAAAGGATCCGGTAGACACTCGCCGTCCTGACTGCGGTGGCTCAGCCAATAGAGCCAGTCTCGCCACCGCAGTTAATCGTCAAGCAGGACGAAGCAGGCGATACCAGAGGTGAGTTCGCCTGGGCAGAAACACTGCGGTGTCTGCCGGGGTTGCCTACGGCGAGTAGGCAATCCGGTGATTCGTCACCAACGTCGCCGGGGGGGTTCCAACAGACGAGCCCAGCTCATCCCCCCGCTAAGTGTCAAGGACAGCTGCTAAGCAGCCGAATAAGCAAACCGCTCAGCACAGTCCGTGCTTTGTAGCAGCAGAACCGCCGCCATACCGTCGTCGAAGGGCCCCACCGAAGAGCAGCAACAGCAACAGCGAGGAGGAGAGGGCAAAGATAAGTAGCGAATAGACGTCTAAAATTGCATTTCCTTTTGTTGTTTTGTCCCACCCAAATCCGAACGTCTTTGGGGGAAGTACCCTTGCTCGAGACCGCCCCGCCGGGGTGAAATCGGGCCAGCTATAGGCTGGCAAGTAAGCCGTAGCTTACAAGCAAAACTGTGTATGCCAAGCATGCTGAAGACTATTGACCACCATGTAAATTTTGACATCATCAGCAACCTGTGGGCATATGCCTTAGATAGTTCATTGATGAATATAGTAAACAACAGAGGACCCAAGTTACTGCCCTGAGGTACGCCTGATAAGCTGGTGAAGGGCTCAGATGATTCATTTCCAATCTTCACAATTAGATAATTACTCGGCCGATGCTCAGAATTCAGTCGAATTTGTTTTCGTTTTTGTTTGAGGATTTTGTGACGACATCCCTACCTTCCGAGCAGCGTACCTACAATACCAACTAACCTTGCTGGCGCAAAGCGAAGATAAAACGAACAAAACAGTCGAAATATAAACACGTTAAGACAAGTTTGTCTACATATTTATTCGTCGCAACCTGTAGAAAATTCCACCGTTCCGAAAAACGTGTGCTCGGGTATCAATTTGTGGTCCAGGTTCGTCTCGACTTTTCGTTTCGGTTCGTACATAGTTTTTAGTCCTTCGAGCCGGCGAATGGATCCGTCGGATATGCAAAAGTTTTTGTCGAAGCGAAAGGTTATGTTCGCGAAAATAAAGTGGGAGCTGTCCGTTGCGCAATCGCTCCACACCCGGAACCCATCGTACCGGGAAGTGCATGAACGTTGGGAGAAGCTCACCGAACTTGCAGCAAATTTCGAAGCCGCTCAAACGACGATTGAGGAGACATTGCGAATCTGGCGGATGTTGCGTCGGTGTTCAACCATCGGCAAACCGACATGACACTTAATTTTGACTTATGCCCGAAAATCGTAAACGACCGATTTAAATGTGCAGTGATCCGAACCAGGGATGGAAAATCATTTACATTCATTTCGTGCATTCCTTTACATTCATTTGCCTCTAACTTTTTTCATCAACAGAATTCAGTAAAATAGTGTTCGAAGCTTTTGTAGGCTTTGATATTAGCTACATCTTTTGTTAACAACTCTCTTATGCATGATGAACCTGAGCGATAAGAACCCACCATTGTTTTTCAGTGAATGTAAATTGCATTCACTGAAAAACAATAACATGTTCTGCCAGCTCTATTTCGTCATGCATAAGAGATTCAGATTTTAGTTATTAACAAAAGTTGTAGTTAATATCAAAAGCTACAAAAGCTACATAGATCATCTTACGGTATTCTGTTGATGAAAAAAGTTAGAGGCAAATTAATGTAAATGAATGCACTAAATGAATGTAAATGATTTTCCATCCCTGATCCGAACAGTTTTTTATCTAGATAAAAATAATTCGTACAGAATAGATCAGACAGGTTCATGGCTTAGCTAAATAGTTCCCGTGAACATGGAGCCAGATGTCAGTGGTGTGCTTTGTGTGGTGTACCTTTAAACTTCCATTTCCTACACTCCTTTCTGCTTAACTTTAAACAACGATGTTTGGTCATCGTTTCCAAAACCTACTTCCAAGCACACAATGTGCTTACCAGTAAACTTACTTACTTCCTCATGCCACCACACCAGAAGCCCACAACTAGGTCATAGGAACGTAAGCTACGACAGTCACTTATGCTCACATAAGAATGTATGGCAGAGCATGTGTAGAGAGAAAAAGAGAACGATAAGCTAGGCGTAAGTACACCGACAAACCGACATGAAACTTAAGCTCAACTCTTGATCGAGAATCCATAACGGCGGATTCAAATGTGCAGCGATCCCATCTGTCAAAACCATATAAATTTGTTATCTAGATAAAAATAATTTGCCAGGAATAGATTAGACACGAACAACTCACACAATTTGTATGCGTGTTCGTGGCTAGAATACACATTTTTCGCGAACACGGCGGCGGATGTCAGTGTCGCCGCCAAAAGCTACTTTCTTCTCCGGTTAGGGAGAGTCTTTCGCTTACTAGGTCAGACACTGTTTCTCGATTCTAGGAGCTACTTTTTTCTCCAGTTAAGGAGAGAAGTTTTCACTTCTAGGCCGAAAGTTCTTTCGGATTCAAAAAGAGAAGAATCTGGAGTAACCTACGAAACTTAATTTTATTCAACAAAATTGTACAAAGTGATCTTACGGCTACGTTAGCAACTTATAATTATGTAAAACTTTTACATGATTTGTCAAGGGTTTATCATATCCCTTTCAATACCTAATTTGCCTATTCTAATTAGCTAGGATTCCGATCGCCCTTGAAAGGGTAAATTTGTGTTGTTTAGACCTTATATACTATGCCCTCTCAGATCTGGGATTTCTCAGATATCTTGTAAGTTTATTTATTTTTGTAACTCAGATCTGATATGGCTCTACAAATAAGAATGTGACATTTGTAACGTTTAAACATTTTAATTATATCCTTCGTTAAGGATAAACAGAGAGGGAAAGCTAAACTTAACCTAGATGCGCAAGCATGCCATGCGTGGGCGTGTTTATCCCACTTGAACGCAGAAACGTTCCTAAGTAAATACTGCAGTTAGATTATGCTCTCGCTCCTTTTGCCCTACTTTTCATTTCATATTCTTGACCTTGGTATCAACGTCAGCTTGGGGAGGGCTATGCAAACGAGATGCAACTATGTGGTTATCTTATGGTTTTTTGTTTTAAATTAATTGCCTCGCGGTAACGTAACAGTCAGTTTTGTACTTTGATCAGAAATTTGATGGTACTTTGTCGATTTGTCGGTGGTAAGTATTCTCTTGAAGTGTAGCTGAAGTACTAGAATGTAAGATATAAAATATGAGTGGAACAAACAACTGTAGTAATTCTTAATCAATTCTTGTGTATAGTCGTCATGTCCGAAACTAATGGGGGCTAGCATATTTGGTCAGAAATTTTATTGGTTTTCTATGGTTATTCATGTCGGTTTGTCGGTGGTTCAACCAACGCCACACTGGGGACAAAATCGAAACAATGTGTTAAAATTCAATAACTTCGGTGCTCGCTGGAACAAGAGACTAAAAAATAGTCATTCTTATAGAAAAAAGTCTCAGGAATCGATTGGAGTGGGTTTCATCTTGGGCACGATAGGGTAAGTTGGGGTTTTTCACAGTTTTGCCCTAAAATCTCCTATTTTGCATGATTTGAATGCTGTATCTCAAGATACCGATGATATAGACGGATGATTTCTTCGACAAAGTTGATCAGGAGGTCAAGGACTGTTGGATGATAGACAGAAAAATTCGGAATTCTTCCGCTAGGTGGCGCTAGTGAGCATTCGAAGTGTTTATGTTTGCGCTGATGTATCTCAAAATCCTGACTGTTTAGACGGATGATTTCTTGCGCAAAGTTGATCAGAAGGTCAAGGACTGTTGCATGATGGACAGAACAATTCGAAATTCTTCCGCTAGGCGGCGCTAGTGATTATTGAAAGTGAATATATTTGTGCTGCTGTATCTCCAGATCCTGACTATTTAGACGGATGATTTCTTCGGCAAAGTTGATCAGGAGGTCAAGGACTGTTGGATGATAGACAGAACAATCCAGAATTCCTCCACTAGGTGGCGCTAGTGAGCATTGAAAGTGAATATATTTGTGCTGCTGTATCTCAAGACCCTGACTATTTAGACGGATGATTTCTTCGGCAAAGTTGATCAGGAGGTCAAGGACTGTTGGATGATGGACAGAACAATTCAGAATTCTTCCGCTAGGCGACACTAGTGAGCATTCGAAGTGAATATGTTTGCGCTGCTGTATCTTAAGATCCTGACTATTTAGACGGATGATTTCTTCGGCAAAGTTGATCAGGAGGTCCATGACTATTGGATGATGGACAGAACAATTCGGAATTCCTCCGCTAGGTGACGCTAGTGAGCATTTGAAGTTAATATGTTTGTACTGCTGTTTCTCAAGATCCTGACTTTTTAGACGGATGATTTCTACGGCATAGTTGATAAGGAGGTCAAGGAACAATCCGGAATTCTCTCGCTAGATGGCGCTAGTGAGCATTTGAAATGAATATGTTTGTGATCCAGATTCAAGGAATCAACCTCTGCAAAAAACTGCTCAAACATAGACTTGGTAAGCGAGTTGGTCTCTTTAGTCCAATTAATAGAGCGTATTCTGCAGAACGAATCTGACTGGGGTTTCGGGTTCCGCCAAATATCCTCTCCTCTTTTGGATACTAACAACAGGCTCATAAAATGCTCGGAGAGAAGAGAATCATCCTCTTTTAAAAAGCCAGTCTGGTTGTAGTGCGTAAAACCTGTAGCAGAGTCCTCTCTAAAATTGATCAAAGATTTAGAAACTTGACCTATTTTAAACAAAAAATTGTTCTACTAAGTTTTTTTTTATATATACGTTAATTAAACTGTCATACCTAGATGCTTCTTAGTGAATCGAGCCAGCTCTCCATATTTGGGTTTACTTAAACCAAGTTTTGATTTTATCGCCAAAGATGACTCCTCCGAACACAGAGATGTTCCACGAACAGAGTCAACGGATTCGATGGTCTCTTTTGCCCAAACCTCACCACCGCTCAACAAGTGCTGTAAGATTTGAGCAGTTGCTGGACTAGCAGCCTTTATGGCAGCAATTTTGGCTGAATACAGCAAGTTATCAAGACCTTGTTCTTTGAAAAGTCCGATACTGCGTCTGTATTTCGAATATCTTGTCAACTACTCCTTGCGCTTTCGACCTCGAGGCTTTAGGGTTGACGGTCTTCGCTGACTGTTGGAACTGGTATCCAAATCCGGAGTAGCAAAAGGAGGTGAAATAGGAGATGATTATGACGAGGGATCTTTGGGTTTCCTTGAATGAACCCGCGTATTTTTCGAAGGCCTGGATCCTGAGGGTTGGTCTTCGACCTGATAAAATAATTGATGATGAATTATATTTAAACATTTTTTCGTAAAATTTAGAGTCGGTAGTTTTTGTTTAGGATTATTATAAAATATTCATACAAATATCAAATCTTCTTTTAATCGCGGTTGATGCTATTGATTATTTAGTAACATGAACAAAAACAGATTTCATCAGTAGTATGTCTTGCTTTACATTCACGCATTTCCACGCTTTTACTAATTTTCATTCAAGTTCAATTTAAATTGGTTTGGAATCCGTTGTTTTTTTTTGAAAATTTAGCACTTCGCTCAACAGGTACAATTTTTTCCGAACTGTTAATTTTTTTTAATGTTTGACGGTATCGTATTAAAAACGTTTATTCGTTAATTTATGCTACTCTCTAAAATTAAGCACGCCCAGGGATTCTTACCTCGAATATGCTTTCAAGCTCTGCATTCTTCTTAAAGAATCGATCCTTAGTGTGGGTTTTTGACCATCACCGATTAAATTGACCAATCCAGTTTTTAACACGTTGCGCAACAGCCGCAGGTGCTTTCGACAGTGCGCTAGACACAAAGTCAAGTAAATGGTTCTCCAAATTGTCCTTTAGTTCAGATCAAATTCTCATCCAGGTTCACAGATTCAAAGCCCTTTGTATTAAAGCATCTCCAAACAGGGTTAAACATATCATGCACATTATTTACGTTTGAATTCGATATGTTTAAGACGTTCTAGCTTCACCAAATTGTCCTCAAAACTTGTTAATTAGGCTACCATCTTGCATTTTAGTTTGATTAAATTCATAGATCAGGGGGCCTCCATGAGCTCGGTCGGTAGAGTCTGCTACTATAAAGCAAACCATGCTGTAGGTGGCTGGGTTTGAATCCCGGTTGGTCTAGTATTTCAGATTGGAAAATTTCTCGACTTCCCTGGGCATAGTATATTATTGTACTTGCCACACAAAATACGCATGTTAAAATCGAACAGGCTTGGAAAGCTTTCAATTAACAACTGTGAAAGTGCATCTAGAGCACTAAGTTGAGAGCAGGCGTTAAGTTACAGTTGGGACGTAATAGCCAGAGAAGATCATAGATAGCTCTAACTAGCGGAGGAATTCCGAATTGTTCTGTCCATCATCCAACATTCCTTGACCCCTGCTAAACTTTGCCGAAGAAATCATTCGTGTAAATAGTCAGGATCTTGAGATACACCAGCACAAATATATTCACTTTCAAAAATCCCTAGCGCCACCTAGCGGAAGAATTCCGAATTGTTCTGTCCATCATCCAACAATCCTTGACCCCCTGATCAACTTTGCCGAAGAAATCATCCGTCTAAATAGTTAGGATCTTGAGATACAGCAGCACAAATATATTCACTTTCAATAATCACTAGCGCCACCTAGCGGAGGAATTCCGAATTGTTCTGTCCATCATCCAACAGTCCTTGACCCCCTGATAAACTTTACCGAAGAAATCATCCGTCTAAATAGTCAGGATCTTGAGATACATATTCACTTCGAATGCTCATTAGCGCCACCTAGCGGAGGAATTCCGAATTGTTCTGTCCATCATCCAACAGTCCTTGATCTTCTGATCAACTTTGCCTAAGAAATCATCCGTCTAAATAGTCAGGATCTTGAGATACAGCAGCACAAACATATACACTTTGAATGCTCACTAGAACCGCCTAGCGGAAGAATTCCGAATTTTTCTGTCTATCATCCAACAGTCCTTGACCTCCTGATCAACTTTGCCGAAGAAATCATCCGTCTATATTATCGGTATCTTGCGAGGGGGACGACTCTATCTACGATGCAAAAAAGATTGTGTTTTGCTGTGGCTAGCTGCGCGCACGCTGAGTAGATAGAAAGAAGATTGATGACGATTCTGAAGATTTCCTGCAAAAATATGATGAGCGATGCAAGTAGATGCGACAAATGAAAGAAGATTTTTCGAAGATTGATTCGCTAGTGTGAGCTTTGTTGAGCATCTAAACTTGAGATTTAGATGTGTCGCCCCCCTCGGTATCTTGAGATACAGCATTCAAATCATGCAAAATAGGAGATTTTAGGGCAAAACTGTGAAAAACCTCAACTTACCTTATCGTGCCCAAGATGAAACCCACTCCAATCGATTCCTGAGACTTTTTTCTATAAGAATGACTATTTTTTAGTCTCTTGTTCCAGTGAGCACCGAAGTTATTGAATTTTAACACATTGTTTCGATTTTGTCCCCAGTGTGCAACGGCTCCGATTTGATGAGGTCTATTTTCAACTGAAAGACCGGTACACAGATTACCTGGGGGAAAATGAAGAACAGATGTCCCAGCACAGTGAAAGGAATGAGTCGCCTAGTGTAGAGTCGGTGTATAATGAGTCACGCCAAGAGAAAAACAGTTGAACTCGCATCACGGTTTTCGAAAGATTTCCATTCTTTTCACTTGGCAACAGAGGACTTCTACAACAACTTCAAATGACTTCCTAGCGAGAGAAAAAAAATGCGGCTGTAGTAAATCATTATATCAGTGATTTTGTCAAATTATCAAATAATAGTAGAAATTCTCATTACTGATCGTTACCGAACGTATCCCATGACAATTTAATGCTCACTGTGTGTTTATGCTCATTTCTTCGATTATATTTTATATTTTATTGCAATACCTTTCGTGGACCTTTCATAGCATCGTAATGTTTGTTTACTTTGCCCGATAGGTAGCCGGTTTGACGGTTCAATAGGTAGACTTGGCTTCACTCTTGGCGTGACTCATTATACACCGACTCTAGCCTAGTGATCTGCGGGATGCAATCAATGCACTTTTGGAAACGCAGCCGGCAATGCTGAATCGAAACGCAGCAGGCAATGCTGAATCGACAAAACCAGCTACCGCAGCAGACCGTACACGGTGTTTGTCCTCGTTCGTGGGATCGTTGATCAGCCATCAGCCACCAACGCAAGCGGATTGAAGAAATTGGTAGCTACACTTTTGATGATGCCATCCGACAGCTAAAAGCTCTTGGCAACGAGTACGAAACACGGGATCCTTGGCTCATCCATCTGCTGCTTGAGAAGGTGGACCGAGAGACGCGCTTACTGTGGGCGCAGAAAATCATCGACGAGGAAAATCCGAAGTTCGCAGAATTCATCCTGCAAAAACGCTGCAATGCTCTGGAAACTTGTTCGGCGTTTTATAGGAAGCTGGGAAAACCTGCGAAGAAGGAGATTTCGAAGGCAACTGGAGCCAAGAAGAAGTTTCAAGCCTTTCATGCTGGTGCTGCACTTGTGTCGTGTGCGCAGTGCAGCAAGGATCACCCAACGTGCCACTGTGAACAATTTATGGCCATGGATGTGTCCGCGCGTAGGGAATTGGTACTTAAGTCAAAACTGTGCAACAATTGTCTGTGTCCATCGCACACAGCGAAGCGGTGTCAGTCGAAGTCGGTATGTCGCACTGGTGATGGTAAGTTACACGATGTAAGAACGCTAATCGATTGTGGTTCCCAGGCATCTCTCATCACGACAGCATGTGCCAACCGCCTTGGGTTGAGGCGTAGCAACGCTTCGTTGGAGATCACAGGTGCATCATGTGCCACGACTTACGGAGTCTCGCTGAATGATTTGTTATTGGATGCACGAACATTAACGCTGAGATATTCGATATCATGGAGTTCAGGTTCGTTGAGGTGATATGGGTGATATTTACGGCGGACGCAGTAAAAATGTACCGTCAAGTACTTACGCACCCTGACGATCGAGACTACCTACGTGTGGTATTGAGAAGCTCGCCGGACAGGTCGATACAACACTTATGGCTTTGCACGCTGAACGGATCATGAAGAATACATACGTCGACGATCTTACATCGGGAGCAAAATCGGAAGAAGACGCCATTCGTTTGATCAAGGAGATCAACGAGATCATGGAGAGTGCTGTATTTACATTACGGAAATGGAGTACAAAAACGCAGTACAGATACAGTTTCCGGATGAACACAATTCGGTGAAGTGAAAGCTCTGGGAATTCATTGGATTCCGGACATAGACGTCTGCACACTCAAGGTAAAGCTGCAGATTGATAGTCCCAATACGAAGCACCAGCTATTATCGGATTCGATCCACTCGGGTGGTTTGCGTTCGAGCTAAACTTCTATTTCAACATTGCTGGTTGTACGACCTAAACTGACACGATCCACTACCTCCTGTCGTTGAAGAAATATGGGTCGATTTGAAGGCAAACCTACGCCACCTGGAAAAGATCAGGATTCCGAGATGGGCAGTGAATTACGACAACCACATCGAACTACATGCCTTTTCTGAAGCTTCTGAGGAAGCGTACTCAGCGGTCGTATACCTCAGGTCCGTTGATCGCAACGGTGAGCTCAACGCAGCTGAATTACTCGCAAAGCTGCTGAAACAAGTTGCTGAACCCCTCAAACGCTTCCACGTATACCGGTTCGCCTGGACGGATTCGACCATAGTCCTGCAGTGGCTGTCAGGACATCCTCGTAAATAAAACACTTACGTGGCTAATAGAACATCTTCGATACTTGAGTTTGGAGGCGAACCAGCCCCAGGCTGAAAGCCTCCCTAATAAAGATAAACCAATCAATCTTCGATACTTGAGATTCTGCCACGGAAGCATTGCGATCATGTTGCATCGACTGAAAATCCTGTGGATTGTGCTTCTCGTGGGATATCTCCTACAGAATTAGTCGATCATCCTCTGAGGTGGACAGTACCGAAGTGGCTGGTGGAGGATTCCGCAACCTGGAAACGAAGTGTCTTGTCCGAAGAACACGATGAAGCTACACTGGAGGAACGTAAGCGATTCCAATTCCTTAACATTACTGTTAGCGTTCCAGTAACGACGTACGAAATCGAGAAGCAAATCCTCGATAGTCGATCGAGCTTCGGCCCAACCTGGGATCGAAGGCATTAACACGCTACGAGAAACGTTCTGGTCCTATTCTGCCAAACGAGTTGCAGGAGGCAAGGTTGCAGCTCGTCAGACTAGCACAGCACGAACACTACGAAGAAGAAGTCAAAGTCGTTGGCAAAGGGGAGCGACTTATTTCGGATAGAAGTAAGCCACCTCTTCACTGTAAAAGGGTTCCTACGACATCGTACGTTTTATTTCACATTAACTGACACATGTACAATAATTTTATCATCTCATATATTATAAAGATAAGAAAAATTCCAACCTACCTTAACTTTCATCCTCCTCGTCTTCCTCATCATCACCGGCCGCGGCCGGTTCCATAGTCGAATTGTAATGCTCCCCCAGACGGTACATATGCCTATGGTAGGTCAGCACCAACTTCCGGCTTGGATCCTCTCCTTCCCCGTGGACGGGCGACGTCCCACTCGCTTGGATTATCTCGATCGGACATTTCAAACTACTAGACAGTGCCTTTACCTCAATCTCCCCTCCCCACGATTTGGTGTTTCTAACCTGATGGCAGTACTTGCGGAATTCATCCTCGTTCAGGATGTCTCCCGTGTCCGGATTGGTCATGTAGAAAATAATGCTGTCCTTGTTGTCCTCGATATAGTCGGCCGTCATCTGCCTTAGATCGGTCGTTTCGTACTCACAAACCCCTATCCGGGCGAGCTGGTGTTTCACGGCATTGTACAGGCAATCGCCATCGGCAGGAACAGCGAAACTCACCAGCCCCCGTTTGGACAGTATCTCCGCTATCTTTTTGTCCTCCAAGATCCGAGGAGAGTTCTTATTCAGTGCTTCCTCCGCCTTGATCTGCGCCTGCCGTTTCTTATCATCCTGAGATTTTTTCTCCCGCCTTCGTTGGGCTTTGGAGACTTTCGGTTGTTCCACTTCCTCGCTTTCGGCGTCGTCAGCTTCCGCCTTATTTTCATGTAGCACTTCGACCGCACCGGCGGTTTCACTGATTTTCAAAGAATTAAACTTGTTCAGCTCATCGGCATGCCGGGCTTCCAGATCCGCTTCCAACCGGGCGATTTCATCCTGCTGTTCCTTTTTCTTCTTTTTGTCCACTTTAGCCTTTTTGAGAGCCTGGACCTTGGCCTGCAGATCCTTTTTCTCCTTGCGATGGCGAGCGAGCAGGGTTTCTTCGTCTTCGGCGCCCACATCCGACGTCGGAAGGTCCCGAGTTGGCTGGACGTCGCTCATAGCGGTGGGATTGAATTGGTCTGGAAAGAAAGCCGGAACTCGTTATGGGAAGTTATCGAGAATATTCAATTTTTACCTTGCAAATCGAAGAAAATGCAATAATTTTCGACCGACGTTTGACCGGCGATGAATGATGATGGTGATATTGATGGCTCTGATCGGTTTCAATGATGACAGACGTGATTTTAGAACTTGAGCATAACGACAATAATGTACGCTTAAAATAAAGTTGACAGAAATAAAATAAAACAACCCAAAAAGAAGCTCATTTCTACACGTTTACTTCAACTTACTTAGGGGCTGTTCATTAACTACGTAGATAGTTTTTTGGGATTCTTGACCCCCCCCCCCCTCCCCATACCCCTGCGTAGACAATTGTCCATACACATTTTTTTTAAATTTGTATGGGCGCGGATAATTGCGAGGGGGACGACTCTATCTACGATGCAGGAAAGATTGTGTTTTGCTGTGGCTAGCTGTGCGCACGCTGAGTAGATAGAAAGCAGATTGACGACGATTCTGAAGATTTCCTGCAAAAAAAATGTAGCGCGATGCAAGTAGATGCGAGAAATGAAAGAGGATTTTTCGAAGATTGATTCGGTAGTGGGAGATTTGTTGAGCATCTAGACTTGAGATTTAGATGTGTCGCCCCCTCGGATAATTGAGTGTAGTGCCATGTGTAGATTCTGTGTCGTATCACTAAGAAAAACAGCTCTAATGACTGCTATAAAATGTTCAAAGAAAATAAAACACGGCTCCTCGGTAGTTCCATAGAGGTAACTCTAAGACCAGAAGGTCCCGAAGAAACGTACTCACCTTTTTGGCTCAGCTCTGGTACTAAAGGGTGATACGGTCAAAATTTGGTCAATATCAACTTGACGTATTTCTTTCAATTTTGCATTTAAAAAACCTGAACACCCCTCATTTTGAAGGTGTGTGTGTGTAGAATGTTGCTCCTATTTTGATTTTGGAATTCACTCTTCATTTGTCAAAATGCCGTCCAAGCAAGAAGAGCAGCGTATCAAAATTTTGCTCGCGCATCTCGAAAATCCGAGCTACTCGCACGCAAAGTTGGCAAAATCGCTAAAATTTGCCAAATCAACCGTTACAAATGTAATTAAAGTGTTTGGGGAACGTTTGTCGACAGCCAGGAAGTCTGGATCGGGGGGAAATCGAAAACCGGAAGCCGCTGAGACGACAAAGAGAGTTGCCGGTAGTTTCAAGCGAAACCCTAACCTCTCTCTCCGAGATGCCGCAAATAAGCTGGGTGTATCGTCTACAACCGTGCATCGAGCCAAAAACCGAGCCGGACTATCAACTTACAAGAAGGTAGTGACTCCAAATCGCGATGATAAACAAAATACGACGGCCAAAGCGCGATCCCGGAGGCTGTACACGACGATGCTGACGAAGTTTGACTGCGTGGTAATGGACGACGAAACCTACGTCAAA
Source organism: Ochlerotatus camptorhynchus (assembly GCF_037179485.1). Classification (NCBI taxonomy): domain Eukaryota; kingdom Metazoa; phylum Arthropoda; class Insecta; order Diptera; family Culicidae; genus Ochlerotatus; species Ochlerotatus camptorhynchus. The sequence continues at coordinate 4,747,426 of NW_027041033.1, read as the reverse complement.
GCCGACTACAAGCAGCTTCCGGGACAGGAGTTTTATACGGCAAAAGGAAGGGGAAAGGTAGCAGATGTTTTCAAGCACATGAAACTGTCAAAGTTCGCAAAGAAATATCTGGTTTGGCAAGCCATCTGTACCTGTGGCTTGAAAAGCAGCATTTTCATAGCTTCCGGGACTGTCAACCAAGAAATTTACGTGAAAGAGTGTTTGAATAAACGTCTGCTGCCTTTCCTGAAGAAACACGGTTGTTCCGTACTGTTTTGGCCGGATTTGGCATCTTGCCATTACGGTAAAAAGGCCATGGAGTGGTACGCCGCCAACAACGTGCAGGTGGTTCCCAAGGACAAGAACCCTCCCAACACGCCAGAGCTCCGCCCAATTGAGAAATACTGGGCTATTGCCAAGCGGGACCTAAAGAAGACAAAAAAAAACTGCTAAGGGCGAGCAGCAGTTCAAGGCAAACTGGCTTTTTGCGGCGAAGAAGGTGGACAAGGTGGCTGTACAAAATCTGATGGCAGGGGTCAAGCGTAAGGCCCGGCAATTCGGATTTGGAAAAGCGGAAGCCTAACTGAATATTTTTCCTGAATTTTATACTAATTGAACTTGAAAAAGAAATTTAATTTGATTTTTTAAATAAACGATTTCACCGATTTACACGCGTTTTCCCTTGACCAAATTTTGACCGCATCACCCTTTATCTTCGGTCCCAAGCTAATCGATTCACCCCTCGAAACATAGGAAAATCCACTAACCCCTCATTTTATCTGTCAAACTTTTATAGCGAATCAAAACAAACATTGTGTAGTACTAGAATTTTGACTAGAATGGGCTACGTTAATCGACCAATAGGCTAGTCAAGTAGTGAGCCAATTTAAAATCGTTAGTTTCGTATTGATTGTTGGTAGTTCTCTAAACTTCTCGTCGAAAAATCTCTGATTTTCTCCTCGGAAATTCTTTGAACTTCTCTTTGGAATTTTTTGTCAAAAGACTCTGAACTTTTCCTCGGAAGTTCTCTGAACATTTCGTCAGTACAACTTAAATTCACTGGCTGGGCCACCACATGGGCCCAACTAACGAATTTCCAAGGAGAGATTCAAAGAACTTTCTACTAGATGTTCAGAGACCTTCTCTGAGATTCTCTTTGGCAGTTCTCTGAATTTCTCGGGACATCTCTGAACTTCTCCTCGGAAGATCTCTGAATGTTTCGTCAAAAGCTCTCTGAACCTCTCCTTGAAAATCCTTTGATCATTTCGTCGGAAATTCTCTGAATTTCTTTTCGGAAGTACTTATAATTTCTCGCCAAAATTCGTTCAGAAGTTCTCTGAAATTATGCTCTGAAGTTCTTTGAACTTCTTGTCGGATATTCTCTGAACATCTCGTCAGACGTTCTATGAACTTTTGATCTGTATTTTTCTGAACATTTCTAGTTGGAAATTCTCAAAACTACTCATCGGGAGTATTCTGAACTTAACGTCGACATCCAAATTTCTCTGAATTATTGTCAGATGTTCTCTAAGCTCTTCCTCGGAAGTTCCCTGAATTTCTCGTCGGAAGTTCTTTTAAGTTGGGGGTCAGGGGGTAAGTCACTCTGCCACCATGTGTCTGTGCTTATTGTGTTTCCAGTGTGTTTTTGGGTGTCGGAAGGTGTTTCATCATGTTGACCGAGCTGTCAAAACTTCAACCGAAAAAATATATTTACTGGCAACCATATCCTCAATCATAACAACATAACGCCATTAATGGCAGATCCTCCTGCGACTCCTTTGCTGTTGTTTGTGTGCAGATTAATCCATGAAACGAGCATTGGCCCTCTCACTTGAGGAGGAAGACGAAATGGGCGCCTAACCTGGCGCCTGATGATTTGCTCATTCTCAAGGGGGCCTTCAGTCAGGCTGAAATCTCGGCTGAAATGCACAACTGGCTTATGAACAGTATCCCGGAAATACCGAAAAATATTTATGGAAACGAAAGGAATAGGCTCTTTTTCCGTCACGTCTTCATTGTCTTCTAATTTGTGAATACGGCAAGGCGGAAGCGAATTTCAGAAGCGACAACATTTCTACCATTTAGATTCTCAAGGACTTTATTACGAAGGAAGTCACCAAGAAACGGATCAAGCTGCAGCTTTCAACAAATTCGATTTGATTCATAACAGCGTAGCACCCATTTTCAGATATCAACGAGCCGGTTTAATCAAGTCGATCGAGCCGAAGATCGTTCACTACAACAAGCTGACGAAGGACCACCAGATACTGCAGACACTGATCGATTTGGACATTCGAAACGATGAACCGCATCTACGAGATTCTGACCGATCTGTACATTGATAAGTTCAAGTTCAAAGGGGTCAATGTGAAGACGAAACTGCCGCAGTTGACTGACCTGCTGGAGAATTATAAATATGACGAGTTGGTCAATTTCTACAGTGTCGGGAAAGCGGTTGATGATGAGTAAATGGACTGGTATTTTAAATAAATCTACATTTCGGGGACACATTCCGTTTGAAGTCAAGTTGATCGATCACCTTAATTTTGTCTGTGCCTTAATAGGCTAAATATTCATTCTTTTCTAAAAATAATACACCAAGTCCCCTGGTCATAGTAACTATCTTCCACGCTGATCCCGCCCACCGCCAAACACAATTCGGACATCTCCTTCTTCTCGAACCACATGGTAATACCTGAGAAAAGTTACCTTCGCTTCCTGCTGCTGCCGTTCTACGTCACGCAACTTCCAAGGAAGCAACAAATTCTTATGCTGAAACTGCGTCCTGTTGGTGGGAATTGGCAGCACCGATTCCCCGTTGCCATGTTCAATCGGAACCACCTTCTCCGGCTCTCCATCCCAAGGTGATTTATTGTTGTGCTTATGCTACCGTATATAGCTTGATTGTCTTTTTTAAATCAGTGCCCGTCCTCCTGGGCGAAGTACTCGACACATTTTCCCAATCGCTTGCCTACGAAGCCTACGATGATCTGAGGATTCAACCCCAGGTATTTACCATTACCATAGAGGTAACTCTAAGACTACTGGGTCCCGAAGAAAATCATTATTATTTTTGGCTCACTCAGTACCAGAACAACGGTCCCAAGCAGTCCCAAGCTATTTCACTCAACCCTGCATGTTCTGCATGAATCCACACACCCCTCATTTTATCTGTCAAACTTTCATAGCAAATCAAAACAAACATAGTGTAGTAATAGAATTTCAACTAGAATAGGGTAAGTTAATCGTTTGCTTGGGACCAATAGGCTACTAAAGTGGTGAGCCAATTTAAAATCGTTAGTTTCGTATTGATTGTTGCCATTACCGCATCCAATGTTAAGCAGGATAGACCCGGGACTAAGCGATTCCAAGAACCCTGCAATTCATGGCCACGGTGAGTGCCTCCAGTTCTAATTGGGCAGCGTTCTCTTTGATACGATCAGCTCTATCATTCGCTTCTTGTTGATACGTATCACACAGAGAACTAAACTGGGAACGTCAAGGGCCGTCATTTAACTTTCTGAATGTAAACGATACTCTTTATTCACGTTTCCTAATTGTTAGGCTGCCATTCAACCTTAACCGTATCCATTTTTCTCGGCGTTATTCCATGAGTCCATCCGTATCGACTTTCGCCGGACATTGCGAGCAGAGACCTTCGGGGCAAATCCACATTCAAGTGTTGTCCCGTGGTGTCCCGAAAATCCATTACTACACAGCAAAAAAAAAATGTAATATCGATCAACGTAATTCAAGCTGATGTATGAAATAATGATGTAAAAGCAAAAAGCAGATACAATATTACATCAATGGCTGTAATTTTGTTCGCAAAATCGATGTACATCGTTCAATGTGATATTACACAACCGATGGATTGACCTGGTTGCAGCAGTTTCGATGTAATATTCAACAACTTTTTTTGCTGTGTATATCACTTCCGAGGGTATCGAGATTTGCCGATAATACTCGTACTCAGTCGTACCAATCTGGGATCGTATCGTTGTAACTGTAAACAACAACAACAATAACAAAACAACAGAATAACAATCGAATGTAAACATTATTTGCAGTGGTGCCAGAATTGATTAAAAAATTGCTTATCATACGTCGAAAGGGTGTTTGTGGGTGTTTGAAGTGTGTCGAAGTGTGTTTCTGTGGGTGTTAGCACAATGTGGCAGAGTGACTTACCCCCTGTATTCGACCCATTTTTGAATAGTTTTGTAATAGCGTGAACACCTCAATGACAATCCCATAAACCGGTCTACTTTCCCATCGATGAACCCACCATCCCACGGTTTGTTTATAAACCCAAACTGCATCGCGACGATTCCGTAATCAGCAGCTGTCAAAAAAGTGCATCGCAACTGTTTGCGATGCAGCTGTGTTGTGCATCCCAAAACCGCAGGTGTATATGTATTCGTGTGATCTCGAAAAGAAAACAACCGACCGAACACGCCGGTCATTTTCTCAGACACAGGCAGACCAGACTGTGATGGTCAGGCCAAAAGAAAGAGGTAACAGGAAAAGCAATTTTATAAGCAAGAAACCATCCTTCGTTCGTTTCGTTTCGCTGGTTTCGTCCACCGGATCGGATTCATCATCATCATTTCGTTCGCAATCGTTCGAACGGACAGTCGCGGAAAGTGTTTTCGTCTTCACTCACCGAAGCCGTTCAAGAAACGCGTGTGTTCTGTGTGGCGCAAAAAGCATCGAAAGAAGAAGACTTAATTTTTATGCTAGTGCGATTTTTTTTTTATATTTGCGCGGTGTATTGATCTTCGATGGGAGAAATTTGCTAATTACCGGTGATTTTGTGCAAAAATAGTGAATCGAATAGGGTGTTATTCAACTGACTTCCTTGGGCATCGTTGTCAACGTAGCAGATTTCGGAACGAGGTGAGTGCTTTTCCCCACGAAGAAGCAGTGGAAAACATCGTGGAAATTTCTGCCAACTTTTTTTCCTGGTGAACATAACCTCAATCGTGGGGATACGAATGGGGGAAAATTCAATTAAAGACCGTGTCGTCTTTTTCTCTTTATTATGATTAGAGGGTTGTTTACGCTTGGTTTTCAATTACACTGATTTTGGTAGTAATTGGAAACAGTTTTCGCAGTACCGAAATCAAACGAAATGTCCACTCGGCATTGCATCAGATTTTTTTCAGTTACTAGGATACCGGGAATGTCCTTTTTCCACCCACCTTCCGTTCCCGTTTACGTCACCACTGACGTTGCTTGTTGCACTGCAACTGTTATTGTTTGTAGAGATAGGGAAGCAGCAATAAATACCTACCTACGCATTTTCCAACGGGTAGGGTACGAGTCATCATCGGATAGAAGATCAGGTAATTCCTCGATAACGCACCACGCTGAGGCTGTTGGATGGTAGGCAAAGAGACAGAAAGCAGATGAATCTGATGGCAAATAGTACGGTGAAGAAGACATGTCAATATTCTATTAATACTCTTCAATACGCAGAGCTTATCAACGTTCAATGTGGGCAGCTTGTTGTTCAGGGGAAGATTATTCATAGTAGGTACCTAACACCTACCGGTAAAAGGGATCAGTTTCTTCGGAGGAAAGTTCCACTGATCACGTTCTAGGTAAACACCACATTACCATGTAACATGTACATTACCAGCACAGACACAGAAGAGGATGCGACGAACCGAAACGGTAAATTTGCTTATTGTAGCAGAACACACAGCTCGTCACATTCCACCAGCAGCAATAATAACTATCATCAGCGGCCTTGGTCGGGGCAATGGAAAGCCGGTCTCTATAACAGCAATCAAGCCAACTAATCTGTATACACTTTGTATGGCATTAAACTGATGTACCTACGGTGGTTCTAACTTCATTTATGACGCGATCATGACGAATTGTGTGCAAAACATGGTTGCAAGCTGCAGAAATTTTCCGAACTTATGGCAAAGATCGTCTGAAACTTATAAAGAAGCAACGGAAGTATACTGATTCTGCCATCGCAATCAACGACTGCAGTTAAGATTCAGTTTAGATTGTGCCTCCGATAACATCTACCATCAATCCTGGGAAGCTGTCGGCGTGTCAGTCATCAACCTTTCCTATCTCTGCCTTCAGGTCGCAGCAGCAGAAAATTCTCGCAAGCTGCTGTCGGTGATCGCAGTTCATGGCCCGTTCTAGTATAATTGTCTGCCATCCCTTGAAGTCCAATCTGAACCGGACCATTCCAATGAACTAACGACAGTATATTTCCAGGCGTCAAATCGTGACAGGAAAATATCCCGATTTAACAGGCAGATAAAACTATCATCGAAACAAACATATATATCATTCATATATACCACCGACTCAAGCGACTGAAGTCATCCAAACGAGCTGCCTTGAAGACATTTTGTAAACTTCGAACGGATGCATCGAAGAGGAAGTACAACCTCGTTAACAAATAGTATAAGCGGCTCAAAAAAACAGCTTTATCAAGCCCATCAGCGCCATCTGTGGTACCTTAGTATATTCGGATTCCAATTCATGCACACAGTAAAAGTACTTGTTATCTGTTTGGTAGCACAGTATATTCTGAATTTTAATTAATTGTCATGTTATCAAGGCCTGCTTAGATATTATTTTGAACATCTTCTTTTTTATATAAACTGGGACCAAGTTTTAATCTATTTAATCAACATAAATACTTAAATCGTTACAAAATCAAATCATCAAATCTTGGAGGTAGTTTTCTAGTTCGTTGATTATTACCTAACTCTTCATTGTTGAATCCCCGGAAGTTTTCTTCAGCTCCATCTGATGATATGTTTCCCCCTCTTGATCTTCTTCAAATAGTGATGTTCTAACCATAGGTGTTGATGCACATGGTGTTATTAGGTCAGCAGTGGTTGTAGCTGTTGCGTCTTTACCAGAACATGAAGTGTCAGTTGAACTAGATGCGGCTTCTGTTGGTGGAGTCCTAATTCTCTTCAAGTGTGCAATGTTTCTTTTGCGCGATCTACCACCGTATATTTAGTTTTATGAAACGTTGTTGCTAGTTTGTTTGATGGCAAAAGGTTTTCCATTAGAACAGTATCTCCTCTTTCGATGTCTGACTCCTGAGCGTGTCGCCTTCTGTCCTCCTTTTCTTTTCCTTTTTTCTTGTTGATCTTGTCCAGGTCACGATAATCTGATGCTGCTGGTGTGGTTTCAATGTCCTCGATTGACGGCAACTTGGATCTGATGGTACGCCCGTAGCACAGTTCTGTTGGAGTTTTCCCGGTTGTTGAATGAGAAGTTGTATAATACATCAGCAAATAGTCGTTTAAATCCTTCTTCCAGTCTCTTTTCAACGCGTTACTGATCTGTAGTCGCTTCAAAAGTGACCTATTTTGTCTCTCTACTAGTCCGTTTTCCTGAGGCCAATATGGTGTAGTATGATTTAACACTATTCCATGTATCTTGCAATATTCTCCGAATTCTTTCCCAATGAATTGTTTTGCATTGTCAAGTGTTATTGTTCTAGGATAGCCCAATCGCGTAAATATTTTGACAAGTCTTTCAACTGTGTCACGGGAACTAATCCTCGACATAATTTCCACTTCTTTATACCTGCTAAAATAATCAACTACCACAAGTAAATACTCTCCAGAAGGTAAAGGTCCCATGAAATCGATTGCAACGTCAATCCAAGGTTCTGTTGGCAATTCTCGTCTGCTCATCGGGAGCGGTTTACTTGGCATTCCGATTAACTGACAACCTTCACAGCACGAAACGTAATCTTTTGCTTCACGATCCATAGCTGGCCACCAGGCCCGATCTCTCAAGCGCCTTTTCATGATCGATTCCCCTGGATGACCCTCATGAGCTAGCTGGAGCATTCGTGGTCGAAGTTCTCGAGGTACAACTAGTTTATTCCCTCTTACAATCTGTTACGATACCACAGGGCAGGCTCATTGGTAGCGAGGTGAGTTCCGTACCACCCAAGATCTGGCAACCAGCAAACGTCAAACGGAGCATAGCCGGTGACATGTCACTCAAACGTCACTTCAGCAAAAAACAACAATGTGATCGTGAAAGTGGAGTAAATTCGAGAGTAAACTAAAAGTCAATAAAATCTAATTTAATAATAAGTAAATTCTACCTAAAGCTTGTAAATCTAGATTTGGTGAACTATTGTCAAGTGAATTTAATGAAATTATCAACCTAGGTAAAATTATATACATTTATTGCCTATTTACACGCAAAGAAAATCCTAACCCTAAATTTATTATAGATAACTAGTTCTACTATTAGTACGGCTGGATTTATACCAATTGCTTAATATTACAAACCTAAGAGTAAGTACTTAATTAAACTTATCCTAACATGCGAAATTTGTAAAACCTAATCAATATTTATAAAACCTAGGGCAATTTGTTGCTAGCGATAATTCACGTTCACATAGAGTTTCGGGTTTGAACAGGAAGAACAACACGAAAATGTAAGTGAAAACCTTTATTTAAAATCCATTAAAACTCAAACAAATATACAATTACAGCTTTGAAGCTGCTTATGCTGCTATCAAAACGTGTTTACGTCTGCCCGAAAATCTATCCGAACAATCTTCAAAGATTTTCTGGAGGTTCTAGTCGAACCGAAAAATGAGCGACAGTAATGCAAAACACTGTGCCAAATGCGATCGGCTGGACACAGCAAACCATCTCGTTGGATGCGATATGTGTGAGACGTGGGTGCACTTCGACTGCGCGGGTGTTACGGACTCCATCGCCGATCCGGATCGCACTTGGAAGTGTGATCGATGCCGATCGCTGGAAGATGATGTTGTTTCCCATTCGAGGACGTCCGTCAGTCGCTCGTCTATGAGTAAACGCTCGACCCGAGTAGAGCTAAGTCTGCAGATGATTGAAGAGCAGAAAGCGTTGCGGATGAGGAGAATCCTAGAGGAACAGGCGGCTCAAGCAGTAGCGCGAAACAAGCTAGCCGAAGAGGAGGAGCGGTTTTTGAGGCAGAAGTACGATCTGCTCATGACCGAAGCGGATGATGCGGAAGAAGGAGCCAGTAGGAAATCAAGACTGAGCAGTCGAACTAGTCGAGAGAAGGTTCGATCGTGGCTTAGCAGACAGGAAGACAGCACAGCACAGCAAGTGACAGTAGTGCCCTCCAGTAGCATGAAGTCAACGGTCGTAGCCACAGAAGCAGTTCAACAGTCTACAATTCCAGCTCCCATCACATCAAGTCCGATCACGTCAAACGTTCCCGCCATAGTAACTTCGGATCCAGCGTCAACTTCAACGCCAAATTCAGTGGATGGTTCCAGAAGCGTGAAGCGTTCATTGGCAACGATGGTACCTCAAATTCCGATTCCAGTGAGGTCAGACGGCAGCTTCGTATCACGCACCGAAATCACATTCGACGTTCCCCAACGGCCTCTGGTAAGTTCCTCCTTGCTAACGAGATGCAATTCTACTGTCGGGATCGACACTTCAGCTACGATGGATGGTCCGCGGAAAGTCAACAGTAGTGCTCCGCCTCCGAATATAGAAATTCACCCTATGTCCAGTAGTCATTACCCACGAGTTAATAAAGTACCAATTAGTGGGAGTAGGGCATCGGGATGTGGTGATTATGCCGTCACATTTCCCTCAAGTAGTAGGCCAATATTGCAGGATAGCATAGTAATTACAAGCGTACCACAAGTCTCTTCTATAAACTATGGGTGTACGCCAATTGTTAGCTACAATTCCGCATTTCCGACCGCAGTATCAGGGCAGAGTCAACCGTTCGCTACAAGCATTCCGGCACAAAACTATAGTAGTAGCGTCGCCTTTCAAAACGTTGGTACTAATCCAAGAACGTCATTAGTCACCGGGGGTCAAGGGTCATCCCAGAATCCCGTCTCATCAGTACCACTGGTACACTCCCGACCAGTGTTAAGTTCCGGTTGTCAATCAACGTGGATCAATAACAATCTGGCCAGTACGGATGTCGGTGGGATACAATCGGGAAATGTAAGTCACATCCCAGTTCCATCGCAGCGTGAAAGAACGTTTGTCAACAATGGGGGGGGGCCCCAGTAACTTCTAATGGGACGGTGCCACCTGCATACATCGTTGATCCACTTCAGTTCGAGATTCCGGTGACGCAATCAGCGGCGGGCTCAAGAGATTCCCGCATTCCCTGGTTTAGCCAACAACCACCATCTCAACCGCAACATCCACAACATCAGCATCCTGTCGATCCAGCTAGAAGTGGGCCATCTAGTGGACAACTTGCAGCGAGACAGGTGATGCCACGAGAGTTGCCGAACTTTTCAGGAGATCCTCAAGATTGGCCGCTGTTCTATAGCTCGTTTTGGAACTCTACGGAAACATGCGGGTACACTGACTCCGAAAACTTGGCGCGATTGCAGCGCTGTTTGAAGGGGAATGCATTGGAAGCAGTTAAAAGCCGATTGCTGATGCCACAGTCGGTGCCCTCTGTAATTGATATATTACGGAGGTTGTATGGTCGACCGGAAATTCTGATACATTCTCTCCTCCAAAAATTGCGTTCAGTTCCCTCTCCGAAGACCGATAACTTGCAGTCACAGATAACCTTCGGTCTCGCGGTGCAAAACGTTGTGGACCATATGTCTATCGCCAATCTTCATGACCATCTGTGGAATCCGACACTGCTTCATGAGCTAATAGAGAAACTGCCATCTCAGCTCAAAATGCAGTGGTCCTATTACAAGAGCAGATGCGCTTATGTCAACCTGGCGACCTTCAGCGCTTTCATGTCCGAACTAGTGGTGATGGCTTCGGACGTTACGCTTCCAATAGACGCTCTCACCATGAACGCGAGATCCATCAAACCGGGGAAGGAAAAACCGAAGCTGTACGTACACTCCGAGGAAACGAAAACTGGACAAGAAGTGGACTACGACAAGAAGCCGTCAGTGGAGTCGATGAAGAAGACCTGCACGTACTGTGCCTGTGCGAATCATGAAATCGTGAACTGCGTACAGTTTAAGGGACTCGATCTGGATGGGAGATGGAAGGCGATCAAACAAAAGAATTTGTGCAGAAGCTGTCTCATACCACATCGGAAGTGGCCCTGCCGTTCCAACAAGGAGTGCGGCGTCGATGGATGCAGAGTTCATCATCACAAGCTACTGCATTCAACTAGGAATCCCTCGCAAAACAGAGTGGAAGCAGGAAGCTCGTCGCGGTCTACGAATAACGTTGTGCACCAACATCTCCACTCTTCGGCTGCATACTCTTTGTTTCGATATTTACCCGTGACTATCCGAGGTAACGGTCAGCAAATCAACACCTATGCTTTTCTGGATGATGGTTCGTCGTCTACCCTCCTTGAATCCAGTATTGCATCGGCGCTGGGTATCACGGGGCCAACCGACAATTTTTGTTTGAGTTGGACCGGAAATATTTCGAGGGAGGAGAAAGGATCTCAACGTGTAACCGTGGTTATTTCTGGCGTTAGAGAGAAGTTCAAACCCAGCAACGTTCGGACAGTGCAAGAGCTTCAACTTCCAAGTCAAACAATGCAGTATGAAGAGTTGCAGCAGACCTACCCGCACCTGAAGGGTCTGCCAGTTCGCAGTTATACGGAAGCTACGCCGGGGATCATTATCGGACTAGAACACGTTCGACTTCTAACTTCGTTGCGAGTACGAGAAGGTAAAGACAACGAACCTGTGGCGACGAAGACGCGCCTCGGATGGTGCATTTTCGGAAAGAACTCCGGCAATGATTCCGTGCTGGAACAATTGAATCTGCACCTTGATAATGATCCCGATAATCGAGAACTACATCTGTGGATGAAGCAATTCTTCGCAGTCGAAGAGTCCAGCGTCACCATAAAACCGGAAGCTGAAGAAGATAAGCGAGCGCGGAAGATAATGGAAGCTACGACCCGAAGGGTGAATGGCGCTTTCGAGACGGGACTTTTATGGAAGTACGATCACATCTGCTTCCCTGATAGCTACCCAATGGCGCTACGTCGGCTGAACGCACTGGACAAGCGATTGCGAAAGGACCCAATCCTCGAAGCGAAGGTGAGGGAGCAGATTGCAGAGTATGAAGCGAAAGGGTATGCACATCGTATCACGGCAGACGAGCTGCAGTCTACGGATCCCAGCAAGGTCTGGTATCTACCTCTGGGTATTGTGCAGAACCCGAAGAAACCGGCCAAGTTACGGCTGATCTGGGATGCCAAGGCTCGAGCTGGAGGAGTGTCTTTCAACGATATGTTGATGAAGGGTCCGGATCTTTTGGTGGCGCTGGTAGCAGTACTGTTGCGTTTCAGGCAGAGGGACATTGCTATCGTCGGCGACATAAAGGAGATGTTTCACCAGCTCCGCATCCGGGACGAAGACAAACAATCACAGCGTTTCCTTTTCTGCCTTGAACCAGGATCGAATCCACAGATCTACATAATGGATGTCGCCACTTTCGGTGCGACCTGCTCGCCTAGTCTGGCACAGTTCGTGAAGAACGTGAACGCGAAGGAATTTGCCGAGACATTTCCCAGGGCGGTGAATGCAATAATTCATAACCACTACGTTGACGATTTCTTGGATAGTGTAGACACGGAAGAGGAAGCTGTGGCGTTGATCAACGAGGTGAAATACATCCACTCTCAAGCAGGGTTTGAAATCCGAAACTTCTGCTCCAATTCGGCCGAAGTACTGGCAAGCATCGGGGAATGCAGAACACCACAGGAAGTATCCATGAACTTGGAGAAATCGACAGACTCGGAGCGTATACTGGGTCTGGTGTGGAGGCCAAAAGAGGACGTCTTCACCTTCGATATGAGCAGTCTCAAGGAAGAGATCAAAACGTTGATTAGCGGCTCAACGGTCCCAACCAAACGGCAGGTTCTGCGCACTGTCATGTCGTTATTTGATCCGCTGGGACTGGTTTCGCATTTCGTCGTGCACGGAAAAATCTTAATGCAGCAGATCTGGAGATCCGGTACCGATTGGGACGAACCTATTCCGGAGGAATTGCAGGATAAGTGGCGGTGTTGGTGTGAGTACATGCAGCGCTTGGAAGAGGTGGCAGTACCGCGATGCTTCTTCAAAGGAGTGAACAGCTCCGCTCTCGAGAACGTCGAGGCACATCTATTCGTAGATGCGAGCGAAGTGGCTTGCGCAGCAGTTTTGTATCTTCGCTTCGTGGACAACGGTTCTCCTCGATGCGCGCTGGTGGCGGCTAAAACAAAAGTTGCTCCGCTGAAACCCCTTTCCGTGCCACGTCTGGAGCTACAAGCGGCGATTGGAACAAGACTTCTCGACTCAGTGTTGACTTCGCTGGATATCCAGGTTAACAAGCGGTTCCTTTGGTCGGATTCATCAACTGTCCTGTGTTGGTTACGATCCGATAGTCGACGGTATCACCAATTTGTGGCCTTTCGAGTGGGAGAGATTCTTACATCTACTAGCGCGGATGAGTGGCACCACGTGCCTTCCAAACTGAACATTGCTGACGCGGCCACGAAATGGAAAGACGGACCCAGCTTCGATCCGAAGAACCCTTGGTATAGTGCACCGGAGTTTCTGTATAAGCCAAAGGAGCAGTGGCCAAAGGAACCATCTCAGAAGGAGAAGGAAACGGACATCGAGTTGCGAACTGAATTCTTGTTCCATGGAACCACGCCTCAACCGTTGATCGACGTATCCAGATTCTCGAACTGGAATCGACTCCTGAGGACAACAGCCTACGTTCTACGTGCAGTGCGCAGATTGAGAGGAGAAAAGGGGTCCAAACCGGATCTCTTGACTCAGAAGGAGCTGCGTGATGCAGAAAACTTGCTTTGGCGGCAGGTTCAATCGGAAATGTATCCTGACGAGTACGCAATTTTGCGACGTAACCAGAAGAATCCCAGCAATCCAGTGTCAATTCCGAAGTCCAGTCAGCTATACCGGCTGTCACCGTTCGTAGATGAGAGCGGCGTCATTCGGATGAATAGTAGGCTCACCGCGGCGCGAGCCGTCTCGACAGATATGAAGTACCCGATCCTGTTACCGAAGAAGCACGCTGCGGTCCATCTTCTGGTGGAGGACTATCATCGGCGATTCCTGCACGGCAACGGAGAGACTGTTCACAACGAGATGCGTCAACGGTTCTACATACCAGGATTGCGAAACGTGATACGTCAGGTGTCGAAGCAATGTGTGACTTGTCGTGTTAGGAAGGCTGTTCCACAACCACCCATGATGGCGCCCCTACCCGAGGTGAGAGTCACGGGACTAGTTCGTCCATTTACGCATACCGGAGTGGACTATTTCGGACCGATACAGGTCAAGCAAGGACGCAGTTTGGTGAAGAGATGGGTGGCACTATTCACGTGCCTCACGGTTCGTGCCATACACGTGGAGTTGGTGCATAGTCTGTCAACTCAGTCCTGCATCATGGCGATAAGGCGATTCGTGGCTCGTCGAGGTTCCCCGGAGTCCTTCCACAGTGACAACGGAACAAACTTCCTGGGGGCCAGCAACATGTTGACCAAGGAGATCCAGGATATCAACGAAGACTGCGCGGTGACGTTTACAAATTCTACGACCAGCTGGGAGTTCAACCCACCATCGGCGCCCCATATGGGCGGATCGTGGGAGCGCATGGTGCGCTCAATGAAGGTAGCGATGTCAGCAATTGCAGATCATCCTCATCACCCTAGCGACGAAGTACTACAGACGGTAGCCATAGAAGCGGAGGCGATCGTAAATTCCAGGCCGCTCACCTACATTCCGCTGGAGTCTACGGAACAAGAGGCTCTAACGCCGAATCATTTCTTGCTGTTCGGTACCAAGGGAGTCGTTCAACCAGCAACTTCGGTGAACTCAGTCGGGAGCAGCTTGAGGGACAGTTGGCGCCTTGCACAGTACCTGGTGGACCAGTTCTGGTGTCGATGGATACGCGAGTACTTGCCCACTATTACGAGACGCACCAAGTGGTTCGAACCAGTCAAGCCTCTAGAACCAGGGGATCTCGTTCTGGTCGTCGACGAAGGCAAGCGGAACGGTTGGTTAAGAGGACGAATCATGGACGTGACCAAAGCAGCGGATGGACAAGTTCGGCGAGCAGTCGTACAAACCAAAAATGGACTGGTGACCCGACCTGCTGTGAAGTTAGCCCTCCTGGACCTTCGGAAATCTGGCCGGTCCGGAACTACACGGGTGGGGGGATGTTACGATACCACAGGGCAGGCTCATTGGTAGCGAGGTGAGTTCCGTACCACCCAAGATCTGGCAACCAGCAAACGTCAAACGGAGCATAGCCGGTGACATGTCACTCAAACGTCACTTCAGCAAAAAACAACAATGTGATCGTGAAAGTGGAGTAAATTCGAGAGTAAACTAAAAGTCAATAAAATCTAATTTAATAATAAGTAAATTCTACCTAAAGCTTGTAAATCTAGATTTGGTGAACTATTGTCAAGTGAATTTAATGAAATTATCAACCTAGGTAAAATTATATACATTTATTGCCTATTTACACGCAAAGAAAATCCTAACCCTAAATTTATTATAGATAACTAGTTCTACTATTAGTACGGCTGGATTTATACCAATTGCTTAATATTACAAACCTAAGAGTAAGTACTTAATTAAACTTATCCTAACATGCGAAATTTGTAAAACCTAATCAATATTTATAAAACCTAGGGCAATTTGTTGCTAGCGATAATTCACGTTCACATAGAGTTTCGGGTTTGAACAGGAAGAACAACACGAAAATGTAAGTGAAAACCTTTATTTAAAATCCATTAAAACTCAAACAAATATACAATTACAGCTTTGAAGCTGCTTATGCTGCTATCAAAACGTGTTTACGTCTGCCCGAAAATCTATCCGAACACAATCGTATCATCAATTAAACCCAGCTCATTTCGGAATGGTTCAAATGGCTTCACTAATTGGTTATTCCAGTTTCCTGATACGAGATAATCTTTAACAGCTTTAAGTTCAGGGTCCGATCTAGTAGCAACTTCAATTTCCCCTACATCAATCGCCGCTGATTCCTGAACAGCGAGAACTAAGAAATGGTTGTCTGTTTCGAATTCAACAGGATCCTCTGCTACTACCAGCCGAGACAGTGAGTCAGCAATATTTCCAGAACCTTTCCGATATTTCACGGTGAACTTGAAGGATTGGAGCCTTAATACCCACCGCTCAATTCGAGCACACGGCGTGGATGAAGGTGAGAAAATTATCTCTAACGGCTTATGATCTGTCTCCAATTCAAATTCTCTGCCAACCAGATAAACTGAAAATTTTTCCACTGCCCATACCAACGCTAGCGCCTCCTTCTCTGTTTGGTTATGTTTCTCGGTTATGGTTAGGCTTTTGCTCGCATAGCTTATAATTCGAGGATCCGCATCAGTTCTCAACGTGTTATTGAAAAACGAGAGAGTTTGTACATCAGCGATCATCAATTTTAGGAGCTCAAAACTGTCTTGATGTTTCCTTTCCCACGTGAATCTATTATTTTTGCAGATAAGTTGTCTTAGAGGTTCCGTTATTGTTGCTAAATCGGGAATGCATTTTCCGACATACGTTACAAGACCCAGGAAACTTCTTACTTCTTCTGGAGTCTTTGGTTCGCGAAATCTTTGAAGCGCTTCAACCTTGGCTTAATTCCTTCCGATGAAATCAGATGACCAAGGAACTCAACTTGCTTTACTTTAAAAATACATTTGTCCTTGTTAAGCAATACATTTCGGGACTCTAGTACTCTGAGCACCTTCCTCAATGCTTCATCAATAAAGGTTGTTATATATCGGGACGATTCTTCCAGCTCAATCTGAAGAAGTCGAAATCAAATAGAGTTTCATGAGTATACTATCTATACATGTATAATTTCTATAATTATGTAACCCCCGAAATATTCGACTACTTTTACAATATTATTTTCTCTTCTAGAGTTCTTACCTGATGAAAAGCATCTTTAATGTCTAATCGACTAAAGAATCGAGATGACTTAAAGTGGGGCAAGAAGTCTTCAAACGTAGGCATCACATGATCCTCTCTTTGGATTGCTTGATTCGGTCGCCGCATATCCACACAAAGGCGTAGATCACCATTGTCCTTCACAATGGTTACCAATGGTGATACCCAAGGCGATGGTCCCGTTACGAATTCGGTAATATCGTTTGCCAAAAGCTGATCCAATTTATCTTCAATCCGACTGAGTAATGCAATTGGAGGACGACGAGCTCTTTGAACGGTTGGAGTGACATCTTGATTAACGGGAATCCTTACTTGAACATTCTTCATCTTGGGAAATGGCCGTTTCGCTACTGGAATCACAGCGTTGATTGAGTGCTCAGGATACGGAAGTCCAATTTTCAGCACTCTTAAACACTTCGCAGTTTCCTTTCCAAGTAGCGACTGCAATCCACCTACCACAACATAGAATATTGCAATGGTTTCAAATTTACTGCTACTTGATTCCACTGAAATGACGGCTTCAAACACGTGTACGATTTCCAATGGTATAGCTTCTCGACCGTATCCTCGAAGAGTTGTATTAGGAACATCTCGTGGAACCCAGCTTCTCACACCTTGTTTCTTCTTAGAGATGAACTAGCCTAAGGCTAAAAATCTCTTAAATAAAGAATTAAAAAAAAAAAAAAACCTTGTTTCTTCATGTAGGCCCAGGTCGCATCATCGATAATATTCTTTGAACTGCCTGAATCGATTAACACCTGAACCAAAACTCCTCCAATCTTTGTCCACAGAAATTCGTCGCCATCACCAATGTTAAAAATGAAGCTCTCTGGTTCAGTTCGATCAAATTTGTCTTCTGCCACGATAGTACGCACGTTTCCATACCTGGCTCTTTTCTCTGGATGGTGTGAATGTGGTCCCTCGTATCGTTGTTTGAAAACGATCGGTTGCATGATGATTTTGTAATCCACAACGGTAGCAGGTGTTACGGTTTTGCCTTGCTGATGTATTCAGTTTGTTGATTCGTTCAATGTTTTCCGATGCTGTGACAAACGACGCGTTTCCTGATCCTGTTCCCGCAATCGCTCTTGCTTGTAGTTTAATTGATTCGAATGAGTTCACCATCCGTGTGAGTTGGGCCAATGTTAGTTTCTCTTCTTGCAGTAACTTCTCTCTAAGCTCCGTTGGCGCGTAATAGATTACCTTATCTATAATTCTTAAATCTCGACTCTCTGCACTCGTTTTTCCAAAATCGCATCGTTTCGCCTGTTCCGAACATCGCATAACACATTTTGACAACGTTTCGCTTGTTCCATCCTGAACAGTTGCTGGTGATAATTTGCAGAATTCATTCCGTTCGAAAGAATCATGCTGCTTCGGAGAAAAGTGTTGATCGAGTTTGTCAATTGCTGTTTTATACGGATTGATTCTTTGCTCCTTATCTTCTACGACATCTGCTCCATCAATAGAATAGAATAAATCTTGCAATTCTAAACCTCCCTTCGCCAGGAGTATGTTCTTGAGCTTTGTGGCGTTTTTCTCTTCACTTGCTGCTATGATGACTTCGAAGTTCCTTTTCCATCTCATCCATTCCCTCCGAGTTAGTGTCTCAGGAAGATGATTGAACTTGAATGGGTTTATATTCCATCCTTCCATTTTGGTAACTTTTCACCCTGAAAAAAAACACATATGTATCATAGCGATGGTTACCAAGGTAATGCATCAAATATTTTTTTTTTTCGTTTTCCCTACTCTTGGCAGCGTATTTTTTTTTTCTTTCCGTTTTTCCTGCTCTTGGCAACGGAGTGTCCTGCCTATAGCAGTGGATCTATTTTTTTTTACCCAGGCTTTTACGCCTTTCCTTGCTCTTAGCAACAGAGTGTCCTGCTTTAAGCAGTGGATCTTATGGCCATGTTCAGAAAAATCTTTTTCTCTCCTTGTTAATATGGTTTCTTACCAGTGTTCCGATGATTTTCCGATTAATCCTCGTCGCCAGGTGTGGTACCTTAGTATATTCGGATTCCAATTCATGCACACAGTAAAAGTACTTGTTATCTGTTTGGTAGCACAGTATATTCTGAATTTTAATTAATTGTCATGTTATCAAGGCCTGCTTAGATATTATTTTGCACACCATCTATTAACTAAACTCAAAGCAAATCCCAAGAGCTTCTGGAATCATGTGAACGATCAACGGAAGGAATCGGGCTTACCTTCTACAATGTACAATACGGATCAAGAAGAATCAGATACGGAGGGAATCGCTGACTTGTTCATGTCACAATTCAGCAGTGTCTTCGTCAAAGAAAATTTACCTAACGAGCACATCGTAGCCGCCGTAAGTGATGTTCCCGTAGAGCAGGCCTTCGTTTGGAAAATTCTTTCAGCACTGGCCCTGACGGAATCCCATCCGCGGTTATTAAGAACTGTATTGGAGTGCTGGCCGCACCTTTAGCATCCATCTTCAACCTCTCTTTGGATTCTGGGATCTTTCCCGACTGCTTCAAGGATTTGTGGCATCGCCCGGCAACACTGGTCAGCCTGGCTTCCATCGGGTCGTCGTCGAAGAAAAAGAACTCAAGCTTTCAATCTTTGCTACGCAGCTATCAACGCGCGAACGTGGTTGTTTTTCTATTGAAAGTAAAAATAAAGATTTTAAGTATTTCGTAACTAATCGTTCTTTATTCCGTGTCCGATCACTACATTGGTGACCCGCAACGTCGCGAATCTAAAAGTTTCGGTCCGATTTCACGGTTATTCGCCGATATTCGATCTCAAAGCCGAAACTAACCTTAAAATGCCGGACGATAACAGGAGCAACGCAGCAGCATCTGTCGCGGTAAAATTACCGGATTTTTGGAAAACTGATCCGGCTATGTGGTTTGCGCAATCGGAAGCGCAATTCCACCTTGCGAAAATCGTCAATGATGAAACCAAGTTTTACCACATCGTGGCCAAAGTGGATCAATCGGTTATATGTCACATAGCCGATTTGGTAGCTGCTCCTCCAGCGGAAAATAAATACAAAACAGTGAAAGATCGCCTAATTGCTCGCTTCGGCCTGTCTGCTGAAAGCCGCTTCGAACAGCTGCTGGGGGCCCACGATCTTGGCGATATGCTCTCGTGGACCACCCGTGGCGTCTAAAGTTCGACGAATGCATCCGGACAAAGTTAAAGCTGCTAAGGAAGAGTTTCGCCTTATGTGTGACCTAGGAATATGCAGACCATCGAGTAGCAGTTGGGCAAGTCCTTTGCATTGTGTGCTGAAAAAGAAAGGGGAAATGACGTTTCGTTGGTGACTACCGTCGCTTAAATCATATCACTACACCTGACCGTTATCC
The DNA here is from genome assembly GCF_037179485.1 of Ochlerotatus camptorhynchus. Classification (NCBI taxonomy): domain Eukaryota; kingdom Metazoa; phylum Arthropoda; class Insecta; order Diptera; family Culicidae; genus Ochlerotatus; species Ochlerotatus camptorhynchus. The sequence goes on along the minus strand of NW_027041033.1, from coordinate 4,727,188 downwards.
GGTACCGCACATCCACGATTTGCTGCATTCGCTTCATGGTAAGTCCGTTTTCACAACTCTTGATCTGGAGCGAGCGTATCATCAGGTTGCGGTGGAGGAAGCAGACATTCCCAAAACGGCGGTCATCACATCGTTTGGCTTGTTTGAGTTCACCCGCATGCAATTTGGGTTATGTAACGCAAGTCAGGCGTTCCAGCGCTACATGAACCGAATCTTTGGTGATCTTGATTTCGTTGTTGTCTTTATAGATGACATATGCATCGCTTCTGAATCCCTTGCTCAACACCAGGAGCATCTACGCATAGTGTTTGACCGCCTACGCCAGCACGGACTCGTTCTAAATTTGGGTAAGAGCGTGTTTGCCCAAAAGGAAGTGGAATTTTTAGGATACCTGATCAGCAGTGATGGAGTGCGGCCGCTCCCGTCACGCGTCCAAGCCATTATGGACTACGAGAAACCGACAACAGTCAAGGAACTCCGTCGCTTTCTGGCACTCGCCAACGGCTACAAACGCTTCGTTCGTGATGCATCCGACATCCAAGCTGAGTTGCAGAAGCTTATTCCCGGGAACAGGAAAAACGACATACGTAAACTACAGTGGACAGATGCAGCTTCATCAAGCTTCCAGCGTTGTAAAAAATCATTAGCGGAGACAGCACTGCTTCACTATCCTGACTCGTCGAAACCATTAGCTCTGATGATCGATGCCTCAAATATTGCTGCGGGGGCTGTCTTGCAGCAGCTAAATGGTCAGAATTGGGAACCACTCGGATTTTATTCCGAAAAATTTTCGATGTCCCAAACGAAATACTCTACTTTTGGCCGTGAACTGACTGCGATGAAAATTTCTGTGAAATATTTTCGGCACTTCCTTGAAGGACGCAACTTCACGATCTTCACTGACCATCGCCCACTAACATACCCGCTAACAACCGATTCCAGCTCTCGGCTACCGCATGAAGAACGATACCTACGTTTCATCTCGGAATTTACTACGGATATACAACATGTCAGTGGAAGTGAAAATTACGTCGCCGATGCATTGTCTCGTGTGGAGAGTATACTAGCGCCTACTTCGGTGGACTATGAAGAAATCAGACGAAAGCAGAAAAACGACGCGGAGCTTCAGCAGTTGATACAATCCAAATCTACTTCGCTGAAATTTGAAGCAAAACGGATGAGTGGTTGTTCTCAACCGATCTACTGTGACGTCTCGACCGGAAAACCACGACCTTTCGTTCCAAGTACTCAACGGAGAACCATCATGGAATGCCTACACGGAATTTCTCATCCAGGAGCACGAGGCAGCAGGAAGTTAATCTCCGAGCGATTCGTTTGGCCAGCTATGAACCGTGAAATAAATGAGTTTGTCAAACACTGCGTCGACTGCCAACGGTCGAAGGTGCATCGACATACCGTCTCTCCGTTGGGAAAATTTGACCTACCGAAGGCTCGTTTCCAACACCTTCATATTGATCTGGTTGGTCCTTTGCCGCCGTCACAAGGATACCGCTACCTACTGACCATGATTGACCGTTTTACCAGATGGCCCGAAGCGGTTCCACTTGTCGATATGACTGCAGCATCTGTGACTCAAGCACTGTACTCAACATGGATAGCAAGATTTGGAGTCCCAGAAAACCTGACAACCGACCAGGGACGGCAATTTGAGTCCGATCTCTTTCGGGAGTTAACGCGAATGTTAGGTGTTCACCATATTCGTACGAATGCCTATCACCCACAAGCGAACGGCATCGTAGAACGTTTTCACCGAACATTGAAAGCATCGATAATGTGTGTAAACTCTAAGAATTGGTACGACGAACTTCCAATGATTCTTCTGGGACTAAGGGTGGCATTTACGGACGACCTGCAGTGCTCGGTTGCGGATATGGTTTACGGTCAGGCTTTACGGATTCCTGGTGAATTCTTTCAGTCTGCACCTGGAGATATCGACCGATCGGAGTTTGCCCAAATGCTTCACCGTACGTTCGACAATATAAAACCGCACGATACTAAACGTCATGGAGAACGACAAGTTTTTGTCAACGCCAATTTGAAAACATGTACACATGTATTTGTACGAGTGGATTCTGTGAAGCGACCGTTGCAGCATCCTTATGAAGGTCCATTCAAGGTAATAAGACGAGATGATAAGTTCTTCGACGTACTTATTTCTGGAAAACAGCAGCGCATTTCAGTCGACCAAATAAAAGCGGCTTTCACTTGTAATCCGGATTTGCAGAAATATCCTCAAGATGATCATCGTACAAAAGTTACACAATCTGGACATAGCGTAAGATTTTTGGTGTAACTGGAGGGGCCCTGTGGCATCGCCCGGCAACACTGGTCAGCCTGGCTTCCATCGGGTCGTCGTCGAAGAAAAAGAACTCAAGCTGTCAATCTTTGCTACGCAGCTATCAACGCGCGAACGTGGTTGTTTTTCTATTGAAAGTAAAAATAAAGATTTTAAATATTTCGTAACTAATCGTTCTTTATTCCGTGTCCGATCACTACAGATTCTTTTGTTTTCCTTGTCTTCAAAAAAGGGCTATAAGCAGTCGGTGTCCAACTAATGTGGTATCGCTGCTTTATGTGCAGTCTCAAAACTTGTTGAATTGTTGGTGCTAGATTATTTAAAACACACATGCTCTAGTTACATCGCGACTGAACAACACGGATTTATGCCAAAGAGATCGAACGCTACAAATCTCGTTCAATACACATCATCAAGCATACGCGAGATGGAAAGAGGTCATCAAGTGGATGCTATCTACACCGATCTTTCTGCTGCTTTTCACGAGATTGCAGTGGCCAAACTAGAACGACTTGGCTTTCACGGTTCCCTTCTTGAATGGCTTCGCTCATACCTCACCGGTCGACATATGTCAGTGAAGATTGGAGATCATTTTTCTCAACCGTTCGCTGTTTCTTCTGGTGTACCTACCCAGTCATCTGGGACCGTTCATATTTTTATTGTATCTGAATGACGTTCACTTTTCGATCCGTTGTCTGAAGCTGTCTTATGCTGACGATTTCAAACTATACTTTGTCACCAAAGATCGAAGTGATGCATTGTCTTTCAGCAGCAGCTGGACGTTTTTACTGTTTGGTGTGACAAGAACAGGATATTATTAAAAGCTTCTAAATGTGCCATTATAACGTTTCCCAGGAAAAAAAATCACCTATCTGTTAAGCATACAGCCTGCAGGAACAAATGTTAAGCTGTGAATCTACCATTAAAGACTTAGGCGTCATACTTGATTCACAACTCACCTTCAAGGACCATGTGGCTTATGCTTCCGCTAAGGCATCTTCTCAACTTGGTTTCATTTATCGTTTCGCCAAAGACTTTAGGGACATTTTCTGTTTAAAAACACTCTATTGTTCGCTAGTCCGCTCCACATTAGAGTACTGTTCCGTAGTATGGGCTCCTGTTTACAGCAACGGGGTGAATCGTATTGAAGCCATTGAGCGAAGATTTGTATGTTTCGCCCTTCGTTGGCTACCCTGGAGTGATCTTTTCAATCTCCCTAGTTATGAAAGTCGCTGTAATTTAATGTCCCTACAATTACTTAGTGTTCGCCGAGGCGTCTCTAAGGCTACCTTCATCGCTGATCTCCTACCGTATGCGTGATAATGTTTGCACCATCGTACAAATAAGGTTCCCGTTTCACCTGTGCATACAATGACTTGGTTTTCTTTGCATACACGTAACCTATAGCTCTTACCGTAGTAGGCTATGTATAAAAGAAAATTGATTTACTTAGTTTGACAGTTGCACCATGACGAAGTGGCAGCGTATTCGTGATTTGTCCCACGCGCAAATGTCGCAAAACGACATTTCAATCGCCGTGGGAGTGTCCCGGAGGACCGTCAAAATGGTTTTAGACCGAGAAAAGAAAGGACAACTATCCGCGAAGGTGACCACAGGTCGTCCGAGGTCAGCTCGGGTTCCGAGGGTTATCGCTGCTATCAAAAGGAAGATTCGGGTGAATCCAGTGCGTTCAATAAGGAAAATGGCAAAAGAACACGGGATCAGTGACTTTACGGCACGGAAGATCGTAAAGGAAGATTGCGGGGCGAAGTCGAGGGCATGGAAAAAAAAACTCACATGATTACCAACCGCATCCGGGAGCTAAGAGTCGAACGATGCAAGAAAATCTTGAACTTCCTTAAGCGAAAAAATACGGTAATCCTGTTCACCGACGAGAGCATTTTTACCGTCGATCCCGTATCAAATTCTAGAACCGACCAGTATATTAGTTCTCTTCCGGTAAAAGACGTGGCCGACGAGCACAAGAACGTGTATCTGACCAAGCACCTGCTAGCGTTATGGAGTTTGGATTGGTGGCTTCCGATGGCAAAACAAATGGACCCGGTGTTCATTCCAGAAGGTGACAAGGTCAACAAAAAAGTCTACATCGGGATTTTAAGTAAGTATGTTCTTTCGTGGATCAAAGAACAGTACGGTCCGAAGCCAAATGTTGTATTTCAACAAGATGGGGCTCCGTGCCACACCTCGAACCGCACTCAGAAGTGGTTGCAGGAACATCTTCCGTTCTGGGCGAAGGATATGTGGTCGCCATCCAGCCCCGATCTTAATCCGCCGGATTACTCAATATGGCGCGTCATGAAGGTCAAGGCCTGTTCTAAACGCCACCCGAGTACAGCAAGCCTCAGACAAACATTGACCCGTACCTGGAGAGAAATGGATCCAGACTACATTATTAGAACCTGCCGTGCATTTCGGAAGCGTGTGGAGGCCATGCAACATGATCCTTGAAGCTGAGCTTGGAGTCGATCAGTATTCCCAGATCCTTGATAGTCGATTCACGTTTCAAAGTTATGCCCGTCAGGGTGTAGTCATGGTGAAGAAACGAACGCTTGCGGCCAAACGAAACTACAGAGCATTTCGAGACATTCAGTGACATGCTATTAATACGACACCACTCAGCAAAGACTTCCAATTGTTGCTGCAAGAAAATGGTATCACTAGTTTCTTTTATCACGAAGTAGAGTTTCAAGTCGTCCACATACGATAGTTTAAGGCATTTCAGGATGGTATTGACGTCATTCATGTACAATTGAAACAGAAATGGCCCAACATGGCTACCTTGGGGAACGCCGGATGTCACGGGGAAGGATGAAGAAACATAGTCTCCAATCTTGACAAACATGTTTCGACCAGTCAGGTAGGAGTAGAGCCAAGTAAGCAGTCGTATTTAGCCAACGCAATGTCATGGTTCATTTTGTCAAATGCTGCGGAGAGGTCTGTGTAGATGGCATCTACTTGATGGCCACGTTCTACTTCATGAATGATGAACGAAGTGAACGTAACTAAATTGGTCGTCGTGGAGCGCTTAGGCATTAAGCCATGCTGATCCGTCGATATACAAAAAGTTTGGAGGAAGCACTTAACGAAGCTATTCCACGGTAGTTTGAGACAGTCCTTTTGCAGCCTTTCTTGTGGATTGGGAACACGAAAGACTATTTCCAGCAAGCTGGGAAAACCCCAGACATCAAGGAGAGATTGAAAACGTTGGCTAGAGGTGTCGCGAGAGCAGTCAGGCAGCATTTGAGGACTAACGACGGTACGCCATCTGGATCGGAACCCGTTGAAGTTTTTAGCTGCCTCCCGGCTGAAATAACCATTTCGCTGGTGATAGAAAATGGATGGCTGGAGAAGGTTGAGGGAGAGACGTTACTAGACGCAGCAATTACATCCTGAGTGCTGAGTCGTTCGTCGTTGAAAACACTGCTGAATTGTCGGCAATACCCACGATAGAGTCCACTTCCACTACGCCGTTCGTCATACTTGAGGGTAGTCCGCTTTCCTTTCTTTGGGCTTTCTGACGATTTCTGTTTTCTGTATTTAAATTAAGTTAATTATTTTATCATTAATATCTTTTCATATGTTTAGGACTTAGTTCAAGCAAATGTATCTGTAGGATTCCATGTTATCTGTTGCTACTGAATTGATGAGGTTTTGCGCCCACTAGTGTGGGCTTTTCCCTCCAAATAAATAAATAGAAGAAGTGCGCATTTGATTAGTATTGTCGCATCAATGGCCCTTCGCTCAATTTAAACTTCTGTCTAATTTTCACACTGCCGTACTCTAGCGGAGCTATCAACCTATCCTCTTCAGAACTTTCTCTATCTACTGTTTCCCTTGATTTGTTTTCCGTCGATCTTGTTTTCCGTACTAAGAAGGTAGTTCCCATACGTGGACCCTACCTCATGGACCGCTGACCAACGGTTTTACCAACAATCAATACGAAACTAACGATTTTAAATTGGCTCACTACTTGACTAGCCTATTGGTCCCAAGCAAATCGATTAACGTACCCTATTCTAGTCAAAATTCTACTACTACACAATGTTTATTTTGATTCGCTATGAAAGTTTGACAGATAAAATGAGGGGTTATTAGATTTTCCTATGTTTCGAGGGCTGAATTGATTAGCTTGGGACCGAAGAGAGTCAAAAAGTTGAGCACCCGACTTCTAGTCTTATAGTTACCTCTATGGTTTTACTCCCCCTGCCTCCGATTTCCCACCATAGGAATTTAGGAATCTGGCCGTGAATTAGCGTTTGGTTAAGCGTACTATCCGGAATAATATTTTTGCGGAGTTGGGTCCCAAATTGTGCTCAAGGGAATAAATATATAAAGGGATTAAAGACAAGTGTTTCATATGTAAGATGAAGGAGAACTGGGTGAATTTCTGCCCCTGGTGTTGAGTTCGGAAACAGTCAGAAAAGAACTTCCAAGCAAGGTTGAAAAAGTTCACGATATTTCACGAAGGTTAGTTAACAAGGGAAAAGTTCGTCAGTCATAGTGAGTTTTGGTGAATATTTTCAACATTGCTTCTAAGGGTGTGAAAATCGCCAAGCCAAGGACCTCTACTCAGATCATGGAGTAAATACAGCCAAAAACTGCCTTATGCAGCTAATGTGTACCTGCATAGGCTGGTCTGTAGCTATCAGGGCCCCACAAAGCAACTTTCAATCGAAAATCGTCAAGCGACGATGAAGCTGTCAACCATCACTTTCAATTGAAAGTCATTCTGTCTTCTCTTCGAGCAGAGCCCCGTCAACATCAACAGAACCACTTTCGATCAGTTTTCATGCTGTTTGTTTTGGCTTGACTAGTTTCATTCATTCCTTTATTTTAACATCGGTCCGCAACATCGATTGCCATCCATTGAAGGCAACCGAATGTGCAGGAAGGCAGCTTCCACACCTGCGTAGCATATCGCACCCATTCAACACACATGGGCCGGGACCAACGGCTTTACTTCCCTTCCGAAGGAAGACGTGACCAGAGATTTTTATGCCTCAGAAAAATCCCACCGACCTCGGCTGGGATTGAACCCAGACCCATTGGGGTGAGAAAGCAGTCACGCTTACCACTACACCACCGACGCCGGCGGCTTGACTAGTATTCATTTCTTCTTTCATTGTCAAATGAACTTACTTTTGCATTGAAGCGAAGCTGTTCGATCCAAATTCGTGCAGTTTTTATGACTTTTGGTTCATTTTAAGCGTATGCGCATAGATCCGTGCACGTGGATGCCAAATTTATCATTGTCGGTCAAATTTATCATTGTTTACCCATCAATATGGGTATTTTTTTGAATCGGGGTGACGTCTAGGGATCGAAAATTGATATGCGACGCCATTTTTAAATCCAAGATGGCAGCTTCCAGTTTAAGAAAAGTGGGAAATGCTGTCAAATACTATTTATTTTGGGAATCGGGATGATGTCTAGAGGATGAAAATTGATATCCGACGCCATTTTGAAATCGAAGATGGCGGCTTCCGATTTAAGAAAAAGTGGAAATACAGTCAAATACACATCAATATTGGTATTTTTGTAAACGGTATGAAGTGAACAGATCGAAAATTGATATGTGACGCCATTTCGAAATCCATGATGGCGGCTTCCGATTTCAGATTAGGTCAAATACCCATCAATATAGGTATTTTTGAAATTAGTAACGTTTAACGCTCGCACACTAGCGGGAGTAACGCCTAATTGTTTATTATTTTCCCCTGGCTAACCTAAAAAATGTATGAAAGTAGATCTGTCAAACTGAGTTTGACATCGATTTGTTATGTATTTTCTCGGATATTCACTAACACGCTCTCACATATCGCACCAATACAACCGGACGTGAAAATCTCTATATGGGTATTTTTGGAATCGGGGTGACGTCTGGATATTGGAAATCAATATCCGACGTCATTTTGAAATCCATGATGGCGGCTTCCGGTTTGAGAAAAAGTTGTAAATTCTATCAAATACCCATACAAACGTTTTTTTTTAGAATCAGCGTAACGCCTAGAAGCCGGTCGATCGATATCCGACGCCATTTTGAAATCCAAGATGGCGGCTTCCGATTTGCGGAAAAGTGTCAAATATCCTAAAATATGGTTATTTTCAGAATGGGGATGAGACGTAGGTGCCGAAAATTGATGTCACGCCGTCTTTAAATCCAAGATGTCAGTTTTGGTTCAGAAAAACTGTGAAATACTGTCAAATACCGATCAATGTGGGTTTTTTGGAATCGGGCTAGCATCTAGAAGAAAGAAATCGATGTCCGACGCCATCTTGAAATTCAAGATGGTGGCTCCGATTTCAGAAGAAGTGTCAAATAGCCTACAAGTGGCATCGAATATCGTCCTCGTTCGGAATACCCAGATCTTAGGGTATTTGACACTTTTTGTGAAACCTGACGGCCGCCATATTGGATTCCAAAATGGCATCGGATATCGATTTTCGGCATTCACACGTTGTCCCCATTCCAAAAATACCCATATCTTAGGGTATTTGACACTTTCTGAACCCTGATGACCGCCATATTGAATTCCAACATAGCGTCGGATATCGATTTTTGGCATCTACGCGTTGTCCTTGTTCCGAAAATAACCATATTGTGGGGTATTTGACACTTTTTCTTAAACCCTATGGCCGCCATATTCGAGTCCAACATAGCATCGGGTATCGATTTTCGGCAGCCACGCGTTGTCTCCGTACCGAAAATACCCATATCTTAGGGTATTTGACACGTTTTTTTTTTGAAACTTGATTACCTCCATCTTGGATTCCAAAATAACGTCGAATATCGATTGTCGGCATCCCCGTTCCGAAAACATCCATATTGTAGGATAGTTGACACTTTCTGAATCCTGATGGCCGCCATATTGGATTCCAACATAGCGTCGGATATCGATTTTTGGCATCTACGCGTTGTTTCCGTTCCGAAAATAACCATATCTTAGGGTATTTGACACTTCATAAAACCAATGGCCACTATCTAGAATTCCAACATGGCGTCGGATATCGATTTTCAGCATCTACGCGGTATCCCCGTTGCGAAAATACCCTATTGTAGGGTATTTGACACTTTCTGAAACCCGATGGCCGCCATTTTGGATTCCAAAATAACGTCGAATATCGATTTTCGGCCGAATTTCGATTTTACCCGTATTGTAGGGTATTTGAGACTTTCCCTGACCCCGATGGCTGCCATCTTGGACTCCAGAATGGCCTCGTTAATTTAATTTTTCGTTTAATATAAAATATTGTGCGGAAACTATCCGGATACTATATTTTGATGCCTGCGTCGTCAGGTCGTGAATGAGCCCCGAGCCGAATTGAAGTGAAAGTGGAAAAAAACGAATGAAGCAGTTTTCGAGTCATTAATTGAGTCAAATGAAACAAGCCTTTGCTTCAAATGAAATGAGCTGAAGCACTTGACGAACGAAACAAGTGATAGTCCAGTCATGTTTGAAAAGATGAATGTTCATCGTGACTCGATAACAAGAAACACGATGATTTACACGAAAATGATATTGCTCGGAATGAAGCGATTCTGCGGAGACAGGGCTGGTAGCGAGTCACTTGTTAGTGACTTAGTCTCTTTTTAAAGGCCAAGTCACTAAAGTCATTTTTTCGTGTATGTCACTATTTCAAACTTGAATTTATTTCAAGATAAAGTTCCCGGAGTTTTTCAAGTTTTTCCATCACTTTGGCGGATAATTTCCAGGTTTGTAATAAGAATGCTATTTATGAAATGCGTTAAAAATATGTTTTTAATGCAAACGTTTTTAAGAAATGACAATCAGTTTTAAAGGAACAGCTTTACTCTCAAATCCATTAAAGGTTGAAGTTGAACACTTACTTCATTTTAGTAAGTCTAAGATCACAACATTTTTAATGGCTTGACGTTTCGTACTAACAAAAATGTGGAAACTTTAATGAAGTTCTATTGATCCCAGAAAAGCTAGATCTAGAGATCTTCGAGGAATTCCAGAGATCAAACACAAATCATCAGACAAATTCAGGACAGTTCCATGAGGTGCTGAAATAATATCGAGAACCCTTAAGATGTTCCGACAGATTCAGTACAGAGACCTTTAGAATATTTATGAAAACTTTAGAAATATTTCAGAAACTTCACAGAAATCCAGAGAATTCCAGAGAAGTTTAAAGGTGTTCACGAGAATTCCATTTATTTTAAAGCAGAACCGAGATCTTCATTAGAGTTGAGGGTTTTAGGGAAGCTCCGAGAACATTAAGACGGCAAGACAGATGTGAGAAATAAAGGGTAGTTCAAACAATTTCAAGGAAATTGCCGAAATCGAAATTTCCGGAAACTTTGGTTCGCTCAGAGAAAATTTTTGGAACGCAATAAAAATTATATGAACATCCGGAAAATGTAAGAGTATTTCAATGGTGTTATATCATGGAAATTTCAAGATCTAAAGAAAATTCGAAAATTTAGCTAAGTTGATTAGAGAACATCAACGAAGTTCCATTAATTAAAAAACTTCTAAGAAATTTTGATATTTTTAGATTGTTTCATTATTTTCAGTGAAGTTCCGAGTACTTCGAGGACGATCAGATAACATCAGAAAAATCACATTAACTTAAGGAAATTCGTAGCGACTTACAAGGAGTTCCTTAGAATTATGGGATATTCCGAGAATTCTTTGATTGATCCGAAAACTTTAGAAGCTTTAGGGAATATAAATATATATCAGAAAATTTACCGGAACATTTGATCAATTAAGAGAAATTAAGGTAATCATTGAAAACTTCTTGCAGGGAAAATTAGTGATTTAAGGCCAAATTCCGTGAGCGTTAAAAAACTTTATAAAACTTAAGGAAAATTGTAGAACTTAAAGGCAATTCAATCAATTCCAGTAAAATATGGGTTCTTTAAAAAAAATCTAAAGCAGGGCAGTCTAGAGAATTTTAAGGAAATTGAGAATTTGTTTAGGTATTTTTTAAAAACATCAGGAAACTGTAGGCTATTGAAGAAGCTGTGAATTAGTTTCTATAATTTGAGCTTCAGACAAATCTTGAGATGTTCAGTGAAAATCCTAGAACTATATTGATTATTTAGCTGCGGAAGTCTTAAGAGGTTAGAAACATTTCGAGAAGCATCTCAAATAAGTTTAGTAAAGCCCCAAAACAAAGGGAATTCCAGGGGAGTTCAGTTCCATTAGTTTCTCTAAATTAGTGGGAAATATCAAGAAGTTCCCAGATTTTCAGTGAACTTTAGAGATGTTAAGAAAATTATTGAGGTTTTCACATAGGTCCAGAAGCTCACGCAAGCTTAAACATTTTAAGAACAGTTCAATTAAATTCATGGTAGTACAACAAGCTTCATGAGAACTGCAAACACTTTAGAGAAGTTTCGAGAACTTCGAGAAAGATATTGATCTCTTCATGATTAACAGTTCAGAGAAGATTCATGATCGTTGGGAAAATTGTGGAAGCTTTAGGAAGTCAGAAAAAGTTTAGAGAAGTTAAATTCAGGAATATTTTGGAAACTTTCAAGTAGTTATGAAAACCTCAGAATAGTCCATTCCATATTCAACGGAGATTTCTCATGAAAATTCGCATGGAGTTTACATCTCAGACTTAGGCTTCACACGAAGTTTAAAATTCATCAGACGTACAATGAAAGCAGATTGCAGTTGATGTTTTTCTCATAAATTTTTTTTCCCAGGTCTTCCGTGGAATGAGGTCCTTGGAAATTATAATAAAATTCCATGAGCCTTAAAACTGTGCAGGGAATTTGACTCCAGATTCTTTAATATTACTTGAAGTATTATAGCTTTTCAGTTAAAAATTTATAAAATTTGTGTGAAATATGCATATTCTAGAACCAAAATTAATAAGACTCCCTGAGACTTCCAGGTATTTTCAGAAAAAAAACAAAATTCCCTGCGAATTCCCGGTTTTATCAGGTAGTAGAAGCTTGGAGGTTTAGTCCTATACTTTCTTTTGAATCTTTCGCTTTAAAGGTTCCTATCGTACATATTAAAGTGTTCATGAGAATCTAATTGAATAAGTCTAAAACATCAAACATTTATTTGGTATGCCATCAGAACGACTAATAGTGAATTCGTTTATTATTCAGTTCCAACCTGGATCGGGTATCAGGATTGGGTCTGCTTGTTTTCTGACAAACGTCAGTTTGCTCGTTTGTTTTTAAAACCTAGCTCAGGTTGAGGTTCGCACTGACAAAAAGTTCGGTTTCGAACTGGTTCCAACCCCGATAATAAACGAATTTGCTATAATTTTCATCTCTTATGTATCTTAGGCAGTAACTTTTTTACAACTATAAGTCACTATTTGGTTACTTATTTCTTCAACATGGTCCAGCCCTGCAATTACTGTTCAGCAAACATTTGAACGCAATCATATAGAACAAGTCCGTGTTGTTCCTGTTCATTATCACATAAGGAAAATTTTCCATTCTCGGCTTCACAGATGAATCTCAAATGCCAAGCGTCATCAGAGTCAGAAGAGTTGACCTAAAAAAAAAATCTGAAACACAATTGGATCGGAAACAAACACGAAAAGCCAATCTTGGAACTTCAAAAAGTTAGATACGCGAAGAAAATTCTCGATCTGCTAAAAAAATCACCACACTTTCCTGAAATAAACCAATCAACTATGCCTACCGATAGCGTGTTAATTGAGCAAAACGACACACGGGCGGAAGCTAATTGGAACAGGCGCAATTATGATTCAGAACTCCCCACCGAGAAGAACCGTGGCATGAGTTATCATCCGAATGTTAATTTGCATCGCATCTATTTGTCATTCTTTAGACATCATTGATAAAAATGTATTAGGCAGGTACTGAACATCGCGCCAATCACCGGCGATGACGAGCCACGACGCTTTCAAATGACCCACATTCAAAAGTTTGGCGCCTCGCTTACGATCGTCATTACAGCGTATAACCGGTTATTCGCGTAACGTTACCGATCGCGTGGGTGCAAGTGAAAGACCGACCAAAATCGTCATAAACAAACAGCTGATGCCGGGCATTGTGGACAAAGAAATGACTTCTTTGTTGGAAGCAAATTGGAAGCCGGGAAATAAGGGCCGACCGAAAAAACAAAACAAAACCGACACCCGATCGTCGAAGCCACAGAATGAGTTAATTGTTCTGATGATCTTGAACTTTGGTGTCAACCGCTCTCAATTGATAAATATTTGCCCGACAACTCCCGCTGGTCTACTTCGCAGTTAGGCAACTAATCGACTAGCAAAAGGAAGCTAAGCCTTGCACGGACGGTGACCTTAACATGTGTATTTACTGATAATATTCGGCTATTTAAGTGCTCACGGGATGGGCTGAAATTTTTAATTTCGGCATACGAGCTTTGATAAGGGACCAGTCAAACAAACAAAAAAGGATCGTTGTCAGTGAAGTTCGAAAATTAACTGACACACGTGATGGAAGCCGACTCGTGCTCCAGTTACCAATGTGGTACACTGAACGAGCTGAATGACAACTGGCGGTAAGCCTATCCCAATCGCAAATAAAGCTAGAAAAACGGTTCTTCGTTCTGGGTCAATGCCTTGCTGTCATACTGTCACCCGGGTTGCTTGGCGACATGGAACAACTGCGGTCAATCTAAATGTTTTTCTCGCTTCTCAATAATTAAAAGCAATAATCTACTTCTTCGAATGAAGTGAGACAAGTTAGTTTCCCACGGACTGGCACATGTTTGTTCGTACGATCGCAATACGTCTCTAGTGGGATGGTGGGACTAGCAGACCTTTCGTGTAAATAGTACCATTGCCGAATGACACTAGCACTAATCGAATAACTGTCCCATATGGACAAAAAACAATCATACATGAGACGGGCATGCGATTATGGGCAAGTACATCGTAGCATGGTTCAGAATGATTGGTGGAGGATTTGTGCGAATGTTAATGCCGTTTATGGCAATACCAGCGAGCCACATCTGTGCCTCTAAGAACGATAAGAAACGAAAAGATGATCCGGCAAATGTTGTCACAAATAATTACGCCAAGTGAACAGGATTACAATTAATCATATTTTGGCTGTTAGTTCTAGCCTAGGATCTAGCTTCTTTTTTTTCATTTATGAGCAGTTCCACGACAAATGATGAATCGATCAGACACGGCCTTCTTCCATTTGCATGAATGTTTGCATAATTCAAGACCAACAATTGAAATGGCCTTAACTCCATTTTGTAAACAAACCTTGTAAGGCCATTTTCTCGCGAACCGAAGTCCGCAAAGGCAAACCAACATACTGAACAGGTAGGGGAAATTCTCCTTTGTGGTTTAGGTTTGCGAATGAAGGTTTCGGTTCGCGAGGTTTGTTTACAAAATGGAGTTAAGGCCCTTTCAATTGTTGGTCTTGAATTGTTTGTTATGGACAATCATTAGCATTTGAGCTAAAATTCGATTATTTTGAATCTTGCGTGGCGGGTGAACCAAGAAAAATCAATAAGTCTCAATATGACACATTCTACGTGACATTACAACGGGTTTCGCCTGTTTTTTTTTTATAGTTTTAGTACTTTAACATAAAAACAATGAAAAGTAACCCCTGAACATTATTGCAGATTTGGAGAGGGCCGTAAATTTCCTATAAGAATTGATCAAGGGTTTCTGATTTGAGTAGCTCGAAACGTTTTGGTTAGTAGTTGCTGAGTAGTGTAGTTGAGACGTGTAAAACGTTGTAACGTCACGCAATATAGTCGCTCACCAAATCATTTTGAGCTACTGCAATCCTAAACTATTGGGCACTTCTTATAGGAAATTTATTACACTTTCCAAATCTGCAATATTATTTTAGGGTAACTCTTCATTTTTTTCAAATGAGGCATTCCACGAACGCTCGCGAATCGATCCTGAACGATCATTTCCAATTTAGTTGAAATTTTTCACAGTCCTTATTAGTAAAAATGTAAAGTTATGCTGTCAATTCTTCATATTGGGTCGCGACTACTTTTCCAACAGGGCCTGTGTAAAAACAGTACTCATGAGTTAAAATGTAAATATTGTTTGAAACGGTTTGTTCGATTGATATGGTGTCTTAAGCAAAGTTGTAGATATTAATTTTGCAATTCTGTAAATAGCAGTGAAGTTCATAATGTTCATTCATGTTCATGTGCTATTTATTAACTACGTAGACAGTTTAGGGGGGGTTGGCAATTATCCACGGCCGATAAAACTTTTAAAAATTGTGTATGGACAATTGTCTACACAGGGGGAGGGGGGTGGCAAGAATTTCAAAAAAAACTGTCTACGTAGTTAAGGAACAGCCTCTAATGGTAACATCCTAAACATAAAAGTTGGGATTTCTTTAAAATTACGCGTTTTTCAATTTTTTATTTAAGACACATTTTTTATGTGTTTATATTTTATTAAGAATCGCATCATAATTATGCACAATATTCCTCCCTGCACATGGCTAGTTTTTGCTCCTTGACGTTTTTTTATCTAGTTTATTTGAAGGGTTCAATCGTTAAAGCTTTACGGAGTCGATAATTCATTGTTCTTTGTTTGTAACAAAATTCACTTAATTCTATGTCTAAAGGGTGATACGGTCAAAATTTGGTCAAGGGAAAACGCGTGTAAATCGGTGAAATCGTTTATTTGAAAAATCAAATTAAATTTCTTTTTCAAGTTCAATTAGTATAAAATTCAGGAAAAATATTCAGTTAGGCTTCCGCTTTTCCAAATCCGAATTGCCGGGCCTTACGCTTGACCCCTGCCATCAGATTTTGTAAAGGGTGTCCACGATGAAATTGCCACACACAAAATTGATTCGCAAAATTCGAGTTTTCATCCGATTGCCATCAAATTTTCAGGGATTGAGAAATAACTATTAAACTTCATTTTACCATTTTACTCGTATTTTATTTACAGTCCATACGCAAATGCCCGCACCTTGGCCTTAACCCCGGCCATAAGATTCTGCACAACCTGTGAATCAACCGTTTTTTGCATGTAAACCCATACTTTCTTCAGTTCCTCGACTGTCTTCACTACCTTAGGTCGTTTAAGAAGGTGCTGCTTCATAATCGCCCAGTACTTCTCGATGGGGCGGAGCTCCGGAGTGTTGGGAGGGTTGAACATTTTCGGCACGAAATTGACCTTATTGTCCGCATACCACTTCAGCACGTCCTTGGAGTAGTGGCATGAGGCCAAATCCGGCCAGAAGATTGTTGGGACGTTGTGGGCCTTCAGGAGAGGAAGCAGCCGCTTCTGGAGGCACTCTTTTATGTACACCTGTCCGTTCATCGTGTCCTGGGTCACGAAAGGTGCACTCCGCTTCCCGCACGTGCAAATGGCTTGCCAAACCAGGAATTTCTTCGCAAATTTGGACATCTTCTGAGTGCGGACATGCTCCGGAACGCTGAACTTATCCTTGGCCGTGAAAAACAGGTTGCCGGGGATCTGTTTGAAGTCGGCCTTCACATATGTTTCGTCGTCCATGATGCAGCATTCAACTTTCGTCAGCATGTTGAGGTACAACTTCCTGGCACGGGTTTTGGCGGACTTGTTCTGCTTCTCGTTGCGATTAGGGGCCTTTTGTACCTTGAACGTTCGAAGCCCAGCCTTAGTTTTGGCCTTCTGGACAAAACTTCGGCTTAGGTGCAGCTTCTTAGCCACATCCCTAACGGAGGCGTTCGGATTTCGGTTGAAGGCCCCAACTACGCGGTTGTGATTTTTGGTGTTGTACGGAATACTTTTTCCTTCACTTCTGGGCTTCCGATCGGTGGTCAACCGTTCCTCGAACCGCTTAATCACTCGCGACACCGTGGAATTCGCGATTCCCAACGTTTTAGCGATGGAACGATGCGACAGATCCTTGTTCTCGTGATGAATGCGCAAGATATTATCACGCACGAGCTGTTCTTTCAACTCCATTTCCGCGAGTTTTGATCACAGGACTTTAAAACTTGCAGGATGTAAATAATGCACTATGAACTAAATCCACCCAAATTTTCATTAAATTCTACCCAACGGTTAAAAAGTTAGAGCAATTTCATAGTGTGGCAATTTCATCGTGGACACCCTTTACAGCCACCTTGTCCACCTTCTTCGCCGCAGAAAGCCAGTTTGCCTTGAACTGCTGCTCGCCCTTAGCAGTTTTTTTTGGTCTTCTTTAGGTTCCGCTTGACAATAGCCCAATATTTATCAATTGGGCGGAGCTCTGGCGTGTTGGGAGGGTTCTTGTCCTTGGGAACCACCTGCACGTTGTTGGCGGCGTACCACTCCATGGCCTTGTTACCGTAATGGCAAGATGCCAAATCCGGCCAAAACAGTACGGAACAACCGTGTTTCTTCAGGAAAGGCAGCAGACGTTTATTCAAACACTCTTTCACGTAAATTTCTTGGTTGACAGTCCCGGAAGCTATGAAAATGCTGCTTTTCAAGGCACAGGTACAGATGGCTTGCCAAACCAGATATTTCTTTGCGAACTTTGACAGTTTCATGTGTTTGAAAACATCTGCTACCTTTCCCCTTCCTTTTGCCGTATAAAACTCCTGTCCCGGAAGCTGCTTGTAGTCGGCTTTGACGTAGGTTTCGTCGTCCATTACCACGCAGTCAAACTTCGTCAGCATCGTCGTGTACAGCCTCCGGGATCGCGCTTTGGCCGTCGTATTTTGTTTATCATCGCGATTTGGAGTCACTACCTTCTTGTAAGTCGATAGTCCGGCTCGTTTTTTGGCTCGATGCACGGTTGTAGACGATACACCCAGCTTATTTGCGGCATCTCGGAGAGAGAGAGGTTAGGGTTTCGCTTGAAACTACCGGTAACTCTCTTTGTCGTCTCAGCGGCTACCGGTTTTCGATTTCCCCCCGATCCAGACTTCCTGGCTGTCGACAAACGTTCCCCAAACACTTTAATTACATTTGTAACGGTTGATTTGGCAACTTTTAGCGATTTTGCCAACTTTGCGTGCGAGTAGCTCGGATTTTCGCGATGCGCTAGCAAAATTTTGATACGCTGCTCTTCTTGCTTGGACGGCATTTTGACAACTGAAGAGTGAATTCCAAAATCAAAATAGGAGCAACATTCTACACACACACACCTTCAAAATGAGGGGTGTTCAGGTTTTTTAAATGCAAAATTGAAAGAAATACGTCAAGTTGATATTGACCAAATTTTGACCGTATCACCCTTTAGATAGAGCTGGAATTGGGGCGTGGCAGCCTTTGTGAACAGTGGCTTCTCTCGTGGATTTCTCGGAATTCAGGGCACGCCTACACAGGACAACATATCCATCGGGTAGGAGTAGTCTTTCTCTACTCGGTGGTGATGTCGGTTTGCCAGGGAGAGCTATGGCTTCCGGGAGGTCATCGAGAGGGGTCATTGTTTGCAGGGGCTGTTGCGAACTGGTTCCAGCTCTATCTAGACTTATCCATTGCACTTTTAGTTATATATTAGTTTTATTTTTCTACTAAGTCATCTATACTTCTTTCTATTGTTTGGATCAAGTACAACTAATACTAATCTACCTTTATGTATGTTTTACTCCCTTTTAACCCATTATCTTTATGAATGGGGAATCATATGACGTGAGACACGCACAAGCTGGAACTCAAAGAATTACTTCGAACAGGATGTCAAACAAATTCAGGACCAATCCAAATGAGACCAAAAACCATCGGGGAGTTATATATTCTGGGAGAGGTATTTGATAAATAATCAAAAAGTGGTAAGTTAAAATCAGAGCCAAGGATCATGAGAGGTAATTGTCAATAATTCATTAATTAGTAGAAATCTCGATAACTTTTTCAAGGGAGCGTATCGGCTTTTGTAGGCGGTGCGTTTGGTCGTCGATTTGGCTTAACTGGTGGCTCGCCCACGCGGGCTGGCACTATCATCAGATAGGGAGATTTTCCTCTACCTGGTAGTGGTGTTGGTGGGCGTGCGCGAGCTGCCGGTTTCGCCGGATCGATGATCGGATGCATTGTTTGCAGGAGCTGGTGCTTCCCTTTGAAGAAGTAATCGAGAAACAACCATATTGTCCTGTAATTGATATTACTATTTTTATATATCAATGAAATTAGTCATGACAGAATAACAGATGGGAAAGGACAATAGACACAAGTTGACACAATAAACAAGACAAGTGGGGGTTAGTACACAAGACAAAAGGACAAAATAAGTGACGACAGAAGACAAGACTGGGACGAAAATCAACCTTTTAAAAAAACAAGAATGCGCAATTATATTATCAAAACTATTTGGATCAGCACAAAAACAACAGTGACCAAACGGGCACCATAGCCTAGAAACGTATATGTGTTGATTTAAAATAGAGGCTCATAGAAGCAAAATTTATCAATAAAAGGGGTCCAGTGTAGAGTTTTAGCAAGTTGCTGTCACTGTGATTACCAAAAAAAAAAAAAAAAAGCCAATTTCAGTCACCTCTGGGGAACCCCAGGGTTCTCATTTAGGCCCACTTCTTTTAGTCACACATAAACACATAAACGACATTTCCTACATACTTAAAACAATAAAATTGCTTGTATATGCAGACGACATGAAGCACTTTATGGAAATAAGTAATTCTAGCGATGCAGAAGAATTCCAGAATGAAATCAATATATTCCACACCTGGTGTAGTAAAAGTCTACTTCAACTGAACGTAAAAAAAATGTACTGCTATAGCATTTAGCAGAAAAATTGAAACACCGCATATTGAAATATCATTAGGCAACCAAATAGTAGAAAAAAGCAAAATTGTAAGAGATCTAGGTGTAATCCTAGACTCCAAACTAACTTTTATAGAACATTATAATACTATCATTAGTAAAGCAAACAGAATGTTAGGCTTCATCAAAAGGTTCAGTCATAATTTCGAAGACCTATACACTATTAAGCTATTATATACCACATATGTAAGGCCAATTCTGGAATACTGCCACCTAGTATGGAATCCATACATTTCCATACACGAAGAACGCATAGACTCTGTCCAAAAACAATTCCTTTTATATGCTTTACGTAAATTGAATTGGACTGCTTTTCCATTACCATCTTATGAAGCGCGCTGCATGCTCATCAATATACAAACACTTAAGGAGCGCCGCCAATTTGCAATGCTTTTCTTCATCAACGACATTATTTCAATGCGCATAGATTCGGCAGAAATTCTCGCACAATTAAACTTTTACACACCTTGTCGATATCTTAGAACACGGAATTTATTTTCAGAAACATCGTACAGAACAAACTATGCAAAAAATAGCCCAATCAATCGAATGATGCGCCTATATAATTTGCATTGCGGAACTATTGACATCACTATGTCCAAGCAGCAAATAAAAACTAAGCTAAAACAGAATAGAATTAATGCATAGTATGTAAGTAAACAATGTAATAATCATTGTATGTAGTCTACACTGGCTTGACGAAATGGAAATAAAAAAAAAATACTACTTGCAATGGGACAGCAACGGTTCCATAATCGCTAGCTCGAAACGGCACTTAACGATGTAATTCCTCGATAGTTATCCGGCAAGATGGAAATATCCCACTGGAGAGAGACATTCGAAACAGGCGAAAAAGCGGAATTAACAATGTCTCTTCAAAAATACAGATGGAACTCCATCAGGTCCAGGATTGAAGGATGACTTGAGCAGAGTCGCGGCCTTAGAAATCATCTCAGCATTAAGATCAATTGCACCCAGCGTTTGATCATTTACTGAAACGTTCCTGGCAGCCAGGTTAATATGGTCGTCAGTTAGTATCTCATTAGTGAATACACTGGCAAACTTTTCGGAAAAAAAAGGTGGCATATATCCTTAACAGTGGCAGCAACTTCTCCGTTGAATTCCATAGACGATGGGAGGCCGGATTCCCTGCGTTGTTCGTTCACGTAGTTCCAAAAGGATTTCGGGTGTAGCTTAAGTTTGCGCTGGATGCTCCGTTGGAAACTTGAAAAGCATTCATGACTGACTCGCTGATACATGTGATTCAACCTCACATAATGTAGTTTCAGAGGAAGCGTGCAATACTTCGTAAATCTTCTCAATGCTGCTCTCTTGATTGACTTCAACCTACGTAGCTCTCTCGTCTGCCAGGGAGGGTGAGACACTTTGTGGTGAGTTCTTTTCGGGACGTGTCTGTCAATGACATATGCCAAGACATGTGAAAAGGTTTGCGCTGCAGCCTCAACGTCATCTGGATCAAGGAGGTTCTCCCATACCATGCTAGACAATACATCTATGATGCTACGGTGGTCAGCTTTACGGAAGTCATAAGAAACCGTAGCAGGATAATCGTCTAAATCAAGCACGAATTTGTGAATCAGCAGTGACAATTAGAGGAGGGTGATGTGGAACTAGCTTAGTTAGTGTACAAGGAGCCGAGGAAATTAATGGATCCCTGTCCTCTGTGCTCACGAAGCAGAGGTCCAAACTACGATCATTTTCGTTAGCTACATGGTTAATTTGATAAAGCGTCGCTGCGCTGTAGTTGTCAAGAAGGCTAATAGATCCTGCGTGAAATGTAGATCCATCAGGATCTTGGTACAATAATCCGCTATGAGATGGACTCCACGAAACGACTTGCAGATTGAAGTCACCAAAAATGATTATCTCATCAACTGGAGTGGCACTTTCGATAACTGTGAAAACTGACCAACAGTGAGTATCGATGAGTTCGTTGTCCCGGACTCGATCATGTGGAATGTACAGAGCGCATAGAAATAGTGTGCGATCACCCAGATTGATGGCTGCCCAAACCTGCTCCACAGAGTTCCATGAATCGTTCTCGATGGCCTTTGCCTCCAACCAGCCACGCTGTATGCCGTGCACGGACAGCTACAAGGACACCTCCACCAGTAGATTTACAGCTGTTGTTAGGATTCCGATCGCAACGAAAGACCTCGTAGACTTGACGGAAAGCGTTCGATAAGCGAGCCACGTTTCGCACAGGACAATTACATCGTAGCAACAATCCGATACAGCTAGGCGGTACTCTTCAACATCAGAATTCATTCCACCCGTGTGTTGGTAGAAGATCACGACGTCCTGCTTCCGGCAAGGAATCGAACGACTGCTCTCCCTGGAAATCACAGATACATCAAGCAATAACTGACTATCATCAAGTCTCATTGGATACTCGCCATAGTGAGTGGGTTGGAAGACCCCCTCTCCACATCCGACAGCAGGTCCGGAACGACTATGATGAACGAAGGCTGCTGATGGCAGGACTGAGACGGAGGGATTGGGGGCTGACTAACATAGTCCGAATTGCTGAAAATTTGATCGGCATCAGGCAGTGAATATTCAATATATTGATTGTACTTGCCAGTAGAGGCAAGGTGCAAGACTCCTGATTCATATCCAGCCACAGGTCCAGGACGACTATGCTGAACGCTGGCAGGGATCGGCACGACTGGGCTGGAGGAACCAGGAGCTTCCAAAGAGCGGTCTATTGTGCGTCCCGGAGATGAATTAGGACAAGGTTGCAAAGACTCATTTCAGCTAAAATAATGTTTTTCGGAATAATAAAACCAAAAGATGGTATGATGGCATGTTTTACTTGTAACTTACAAGAAGAGGTTACAAAGTATGCGTTGGAAACATAAAACCTGTAAATTTTGCTTTCTATGAGTCACAATCAGCGATTTGCTGATCGGTGAGTGAGTGAGTGAGTGAGTTTGTGAAAAATCGCTGATTGTGACTCTCATGAAGTGAAATAAACAGGTTTAATATGTCAAACACATTCTTTGCAACCTCTTCTTGTATCCTACCAATTCATAATTTGATCATGGCATCTAATTATTTCATAATTTAGAAAAACATTGTTTTAGCTGAAATGAGTCTTTGCAACCTTGAATTAGGATTGTTCGAACAGTAAAGCGGATGTTATGAATGAGCAGTATCAGAAGTGCTTCTCAACTGGAAACAGCCGGCAGATGCTTGAGGCGTTGCACTGGAACGCGGAAGCTGATCAGGAAAATTACTGACCCCACCACCGAACTCGACCGCAGGTCCAGAACGACGCTGATGGTAGGAAATAGAACGACTTTGATGGCGTGAAACAGCTAGCGCGACTGGATCGAGTGGTTCGATGTCTCCCATAATGCGGCAGACAGTGCGTTCTGATTTATATTCAATTCTGAATCAGCATACTGGGTCTAGTCCGGAGATGGGAGTTGAGAGCTCGGAAGGTCCCGGAACAGGAGAGATCGTGGTGGCTGGCGTGTTCAAACGAGGCATCCACATGTTTTTTTAACCGTCTTCAAATTCACGGAACAAAATTCCTTTCGACCATGTATCCGATGTAAGTGTAGTTTGGGAGCCAATCCGACTTTGTACGATACGTAACTCATACGGCTGATGTCGGATCCTTTTTTAACTAGCGGCACAACCTTAATCGGATCATCGCACTGTACACAACCTTTGACCATCTTCTCGATTGATTCCGATTTCACGCTAGGATGAATACGAGAAAGGTACAGCCAAAACAGCTCGGTGGGTTCAGGGATAGTGAGGACCTCGGTAAAGACATTGTCATCCATTACTGCTTTAGTACCACCAACAAGTGACTTTGCTGGTGAGCGAGCCTTCATCGCGGCGCTGTTCTAATGGCGGTTGACGCATAAGATCGCCGGAACTCAAGTGTGTTGGAGTTGTCAATGTGATTCGTTTCGACAGCTGAGCGATCTCAGCGTGTACGATTTCCTGTTTCTCGGTGATAGAATTAATCGCTCTACCAAACGACGAAATAGCAATTTTGAACCGGGCACATTTCATCAGCTTCGCGCACTATTTGCACATCCAAAACAAGTTCGGGCTAGTGTGGACAATATTCAGACTAGCCTTGTTCAACTGGTTTAGCGCATTGGTCACAGGTGGAAGTCATGCTGACTCAGTTTCAAAATGTAATTTAGAAACAGCGATGAAGATGCTCTAATACGCAAGGAGGAGTTGGATTCTGCGGAGCGTCTAATATCGACAATATAACACAACTGTAAACACTGCAAGATGACCGATAAGATAACTTTTTCACTGTTTTCACAACACGGAATATGCTCCAAATCTTTCCACTAACAACCGGTAAAATTTTGCAAGTCTACAGAACGGGAAAAACGAAGAACGATAGCCCGTGTGATAAATAAAATCATCAAATTTAACAGCGCAAAATCACGACGATGTGAATAACAACAATGATTGTCTCGGTACAATCCAAAAATGAGTTATATCACAGAAAAATATCATTCAAATAACCTTCATCACACACTATCTTCCCTAAATCTACCATTTCGCGCAACATCATTGTCGTCATAACTAAAAAAAAAAAACAGAATGCAATCAGACTCGACGGCCCGAGACCCGAGCGAGACGAATTCCCGGCAAAATTTTCCACCGTCCGTTGAACAATCATCCTCGAGAATGATAATAAATCCATTAGTCGGACAGGAATTTAATAAACATAAAAAAGACCTCGATGCTTGCCTTCCCCCTCAGAGGCCCCATTCTCGAGAATTATTATTATGCATTTGTATCGATGCTCATGCTCAGCCAGCTCGGCTCCGATTACCTACTCCCTTCGCCACGTACGTGCGCCCTCCATCCACCAAGCAACCCATCGCAATACCGGTTCGAGCCGGTTAAGTTTAGCGGGGGGTTCCTCCGATCTAAGAGTGATATAACAAACATATTGCATTTTTTATCGTTTCTCTCATTGCCATTTTTTCTCTTTCTCAAACTTACAGGTCCATCCCACATCTCACATCCAAGACGACGACGACGACGACGAAGACGACCTGATTGGCGCTTCTAGGGTCTTCGATGAGCGCGCCAATCCAGTCATAGAGCAGTGCGAGCCCAGTTTCAATCAAAGTACAATAAGTTATCTAAGTAAGGTAGATTAGAAAATGGTATTGAAGCAACGAACGGCGGCCCTGGAGCTGCACTCGCCGACGGAAGATGTGCTGGTCAGTCCGGGTAGCGAGAGTTTACCATCGATCGAGAATGGCGTCACCAGCGGGTCTGAAGGTGAGCAGCGAGTCAAAATGAAGAAAGAACTGGGCCTGATGGAGGGAGTGGCCATCATCTTGGGGATTATCTTCGGTTCCGGAATCTTCATTTCGCCGAAGGGTGTCCTACAGGAGGTTGGCGCCGTGGGGACTTCCCTGGTGATTTGGGTGACCTGTGGGCTACTGTCGATGATTGGAGCACTGTGCTATGCCGAGTTGGGCACGGCGATACCGAAATCCGGAGGAGATTATGCCTACATTTACGAAGCGTACGGTCCCCTGCCGGCCTTCCTGTATCTGTGGGATGCGACGGTGATTTTTGTGTGAGTAGTTTTAAATTCGACCAAAGGGGGGTAGGATTTTAATTTTGTATATCGATTTTAGACCGAGCACCAACGCCATCATGGGCCTGACCTTTGCCAGTTACGTGTTCCAGCCGCTGTTCGCCGCCGGTTGTTCCGTACCGACGATAGGGCTGCAGATGTTCGCCGCGGTCACGATCTGTGCGCTCACCTACATCAATGCGTACGACGTGCGGGTGACGACCAAAATGCAAAACATATTCATGTTCACCAAGATCGGTGCCCTGGTGCTGGTCATCATAGTCGGTGTGGTGTGGATGTGGCTCGGAGGAACGGAAAATTTCGAAAATGCATTCGAGAACACGGAAACCGACCCGGGCAAGCTGGCGGTTGCATTCTACTCCGGTATCTTCTCGTACGCTGGATGGTAAGGAAACGATTTAAATCCAGCGGAAATTCGTTATTGTGAATGGTGATTTATTCCACAGGAACTATCTCAACTTCATGACCGAGGAACTGCGTGATCCGTACAAGAATCTCCCGCGGGCGATCTACATCTCCCTTCCGTTGGTCACCGGTATCTACGTGCTGGCTAATATGGCCTACGTTGCCGTGCTGTCGCCGCAGCAAATTCTCTCCTCGGACGCCATCGCCGTGGTAAGTTTCCATGTGCTTCCTTGATTGATGATTCACATCGGTCTCTGTTGACCATCACAGCAGCAAATTAGCATTTGAAACACTTTCACTTGTCATCGACGATCGGTAACAAGTTGCTGATTGCTTGTTGTCAGACGCGTTTTCCATCGGACCGCAATTGCCGGCGGTGTCTGACCTATAATTGAATCTCTGGAGTTCAACTGGAATCAATATCGCATATGAAGATGCAGGCTAATTTAATGAACATTGAAGAGCGATTGCACAAGATAGGGGGACGGTACTAGGGTGGGTGTACCAATTAGTCAGAGTTTCAATACCCAGTAGTTGGCAACGATCTTCGTAGGGTGGAAGGTTCGTAGGATCGTACCAAGGAAGGTGGCGAAGAGCGTAACGAACGAATTTCTCCTGAACAGACTCGATCCTCGCTATCCAAACTGTTTCATACGGACACCATACTACTTCACCAAATTCCAAGCTCGATCGCACTAGAGAACAATATAGAGCTGTCAGGCAGGTAGGATCCCGAAGCTCATCAGAGATCTTGAAGATGAATCCGAATTGCCTGTTAGCTTTGGCTATGATATCCGTGTAATGTAGCTTAAATGTCAAAGCAGAATCAAGTGTAATTCCTAGATCACGAACGTTGTCCACACGCTGCAGAGGTTGGTTATCGATCGTTTAATTGAATGCAATAGGTTTTAGCTTGCGATGGAAAGGGATGATCTTGCATTTTTGAACACTCAAGGTGAGAAAATTCCTAGAGCACCACTCTTCGAAACTATCGATCAGGTGCTGCAACCGCAGGCAGTCAGTGAAGCATCGCACAACCACGTACATCTTGACATCGTCTGCATAGAATGACCGGCAGCCAGTTGGAAGTATCAAACCGATTTCGTTAATGAATATGGAGAATAGCAGCGGTCCCAAATTGCTGCCTTGAGGAACGCCTGAGTTGTTTGAAAAATATTCCGATTGATCAGACCCGATTTTCACACAAAGCTCTCGATTGGTAAGATACGATTCAAACCAACGAGTGAGTCCATGAGAAACACCAAGCTTCTCGAGTTTGGCAATTAGAATGGCATGATCAACCCGGTCGAAAGCAGCCTTGAGATCCGTGTATACGACGTCCACCTGTGCCCCTGCCTCCATATTCCGTAGGCATAGGGAAATGAAAGGAGCGAGGTTTGTTGAGACCGAACGTTTGGGATGGAATCAGGAGAAATGCAGTTTCTACAGCTGGCAAATAAAGCGTCGTTGATGATTATCTCGAATACTTTCGAGCAGGCACAAAGTGAAGCAATTCCTCGGTAATTCTCCACATTTTGTTTGCCTCCTTTCTTGAAAATCGGGAACATGAACGAAGATTTCCAACGAGCGGGAAATACACCTTGTTGTAACGAAATATTGAACAGCTTTGAAAGCGGAGAAGAAAGCTCTGTTGAGCTTCTTTTGAGTATGGACGATGGAATGCCGTCAGACCCAACAGCGTTCGAGAATTTCAGCTTCTGGATGGCAGAGCCGACGAGGTCCAATGTGACCGTGAAAATATCAAAGCTGAACGCGTCACTGGGAGTATCTCTGATCCCTTCAGCAACTTGGCTTAACGATGCAGTTGAATCGTTGAAAACACTCTTGAAATGCTCAGCCAGGAGGTTACATTTCTCTAAAGAAGTGTTGGCTCTTTTATCGCTTAGATGAATCTCAACCGGTAGCCCATCCTCTTTCCTTTTTGTCTTCACAAACGTCCATAATAGCTTAGGATTACGCCGGAGATTGGTCTGCATACGTCTTGAGTACTTCTTGTATAGAAAACGGTTGTACATTCGGTACCAATTACTTGCTAACGAAAATAATCGCTTGGTGAATGGATTACGGGACTGGCTGTATTTTCGAAGAGCCTTCGATCTCACACGCTTCAAGTGTTGTAATCGAGCATTGGACCATGCAGGTTTTGGAGCAGATCTCCTCAGAGGCACACAATATTATTATTCGGCTAACAACTTCGTCGAAATAGTTAACGGCTTCATCAATGGACGAACACAAGTCAAGCGACTGCCAATCTGCCTGGGCCAGTGAGTGATTCAATGCGACGTAGTCAGTTCTACGAAAGTCCAGACTTTGTACATCAACAATGTTTTCATAGAGAACAGGAACTGATCGATTGATGAATGCTTCCAACGCTGCATGATCGGCGTCTAGATGAATCAGCGACATTGCACTCAAGTGCGGCGGCTTCGTTCACCAACACAAGATCAAGCAGCCAAGAGTTTCTGTTTGGTACAGAATTAATTTGCATTAAACCATGCAGGCTAAAACCATCCAAAAGAGCACAGCAGGAAGCAGGCATGTACGACCGAAGAATGTCAATGGTTGGATGATCATTCGCGGAAATATTCCAAACAAGCCCAGACTGGTTATAGTCGCCAAATAGCAGAGCGAGATCGTTGTGATGTAATCGGGACAATACAGAACCAATGGAACTGATATGGTTCTCAACGCAGCCACCACCGCGTGATTTGGCACTGTTCATCCGGCTACGGTCATTACGAAAAACTGAGAACCTACTTCCAAATAATTGTGCTGAGTGAATTCGATCATCTAGCCAGCTCTCGGTAAGAACTATTGCATCGTAGTTGGACTCAACAGCAGTCAAGAATAAGTCGTCAATTTTAGTTCGCAAGCCACGAACATTTTGATAATAACTACACCACAAGTCCATCGGATAACATAGGTTGGCAATCGGGAAGGCAAGGTTCAGTCGGTGGTGAAGAAGACGTTGCGCTGAAACGTGGAGGCTGATCAGACGAGGAATTGGTTTCAATAAACACATACTTGCCTGAAATCGAAGGTTGGAAGATCCCCTCACCGTTCTCAACCACAGGGCAACTCACGACTGCGTTGAGAGGCTTAGGGGCTTCCATGGGGCGGTAGGCAATGCGTTTCAGAAACGTGGCAGCTACGATTCGGTGCAGTATGTTCAGAATCGGTGTTATAAAGGGTGATACGGTCAAAATTTGGTCAATATCAACTTGACGTATTTCTTTCAATTTTGCATTTAAAAAACCTGAACACCCCTCATTTTGAGGGTGTGAGTGTAGAGAATGTTGCTCCTATTTTGATTTTGGAATTCACTCTTCAGTTGTCAAAATGCCGTCCAAGCAAGAAGAGCAGTGTATCAAAATTTTGCTCGCGCATCGCGAAAATCCGAGCTACTCGCACGCAAAGTTGGCAAAATCGCTAAAAGTTGCCAAATCAACCGTTACAAATGTAATTAAAGTGTTTGGGGAACGTTTGTCGACAGCCAGGAAGTCTGGATCGGGGGGAAATCGAAAACCGGAAGCCGCTGAGACGACAAAGAGAGTTGCCGGTAGTTTCAAGCGAAACCCTAACCTCTCTCTCCGAGATGCCGCAAATAAGCTGGGTGTATCGTCTACAACCGTGCATCGAGCCAAAAAACGAGCCGGACTATCGACTTACAAGAAGGTAGTGACTCCAAATCGCGATGATAAACAAAATACGACGGCCAAAGCGCGATCCCGGAGGCTGTACACGACGATGCTGACGAAGTTTGACTGCGTGGTAATGGACGACGAAACCTACGTCAAAGCCGACTACAAGCAGCTTCCGGGACAGGAGTTTTATACGGCAAAAGGAAGGGGAAAGGTAGCAGATGTTTTCAAGCACATGAAACTGTCAAAGTTCGCAAAGAAATATCTGGTTTGGCAAGCCATCTGTACCTGTGGCTTGAAAAGCAGCATTTTCATAGCTTCCGGGACTTTCAACCAAGAAATTTACGTGAAAGAGTGTTTGAATAAACGTCTGCTGCCTTTCCTGAAGAAACACGGTTGTTCCGTACTGTTTTGGCCGGATTTGGCATCTTGCCATTACGGTAAAAAGGTCATGGAGTGGTACGCCGCCAACAACGTGCAGGTGGTTCCCAAGGACAAGAACCCTCCCAACACGCCAGAGCTCCGCCCAATTGAGAAATACTGGGCTATTGTCAAGCGGAACCTAAAGAAGACCAAAAAAACTGCTAAGGACGAGCAGCAGTTCAAGGCAAACTGGCTTTCTGCGGCGAAGAAGGTGGACAAGGTGGCTGTACAAAATCTGATGGCAGGGGTCAAGCGTAAGGCCCGGCAATTCGGATTTGGAAAAGCGGAAGCCTAACTGAATATTTTTCCTGAATTTTATACTAATTGAACTTGAAAAAGAAATTTAATTTGATTTTTTAAATAAACGATTTCACCGATTTACACGCGTTTTCCCTTGACCAAATTTTGACCGTATCACCCTTTAAAGGAAGCCGTCATCGGTGGACTGCAGACCGTGATGTTCAGGATTGAAATAGGCAACATTGGAAATGCAAGACGTGCTGAAGGCATATCAGGCGAAGAATTGTCTTGATCACATTTGTTCTTGCCTGTTGAAGCAAGCTGGAAGACCCCTGAACCACATCTAGTCACAGGACCGGGACGACTGTGATGAGCGCTGGCAGGAATCAGCGGGACTGGACTAGAGGAACCAGGGGCTTCCAAAATGCAGTCCATAGTGCGACCCGGGCGTGAAGTTTGGTGACTCATGCTGTACAGTGGTTGTTTAATGCCGTTGGCAACAGAAATGCTACTCAACAGGAGGAAGTCGGTGAAGGATTTGGTATCTAGAGGCGTAACACTGGAACTCGAAAACTGATCAGACAAATACCTGTTGCTACTGGAAGCATACTTGCCTGAACATGAATGTTGGGGGACCTCACCGCCATACTCGACCGCAGGGCCAGAACGACTATGATGACTGGAAACAGCGTGCGCGACCGGATCGAGCGGAACGAGGTCCCCCATAGTGCGACAGGCAGTGCGTTCTGGTTTACAGGAATTGGGAATAAAATCGACTTCATCAAGTGATGCTGCAGCTTCGATTGTGCAACGCTGCATGTAACTCGGAATTAGATGCCATCCATTCCGGCGACGGGATTGGAATAATGCGAAGGACCCGAAACAGGAGAGATTGAGATGGTCGGCGTGTTCAAACGAGGCAACCACATGTTTTTTGAACTTGTGTCAAGTATCCGAACTCAAAGCAATTTCGCGTAGTTTTGTAACCACCGACCTTGTACGAAATAAAGCTCTTTCGACTCGTATCGGATCCCTTGTTCACAAGCGGCACAACCTTTACCGGATCTTCGCACTGAACGCTAGTTTTGACTAGCTTCTCAATTGATTCCGGTTTCACGCTAGGGTGAATACGGGAGAGGTACAGCCAGAACAACTCAGCAGGCTCAGGAACAGTCCGAACATCAGCATCAGTCACCGCTTTAGTACCACCAACAAGTGGTTTGCTAGTCAGTAGGGCTTCATCACGGCGACGTTTCAATGGGGGTTGACGGGTGATATTTCCGGAATCCAGATTTGTCGGAGAGGATGACGCGATTCGTCTCGTCAACTGAGCAATTTGCTGTCCTTGTTTGGCCATTTCCTGTCTGATCTCAGCATGTGCAATTTCTTGCCTCTCGGTAATAGACTTGATTGCGCTTCCAAACGACGAGACTGTTGTTTTAAATCTGGCACATTTCAAAGTTACGCACTCGTCACACATCCAGTACAAGTTCGGACTTGAGTGGATTATGTTCAGAAAAGCCTTGTTCAGCTTCGTGTTCGCGCACCTCATGTGTATTATCCTATCACAGAAAGCCATGCAGGAGACGGACTCTTCATCAAGCAGAACAACTCATGATGAATATGATAGCAACTGAACACGCGTGTTGAGATGCCTCTAATACGCTCGTCGCTCCAACGGTGGAGGTGGATTCAGCAGTGCGTCTGATCTTGATAACAATAACACAGCAGTAAGCACAAGATTTCCGATACGAAATTGATTCAGCACTAATTTCACAACTCGAAATATACACTATAAACGATATTTCCACGACGAACTTCACTTCTCGCTGATTGCTGACGTGTTTATGCAACGATACACAACGGAGAAAATAATTTTTCGCTAACCCGTATGATAAAAAAAACCATTAATCAAACCAGCGCAAAAACACCATACAAACAATACCATAAGCTTTGTCTCTGTCTATGGGAATTCCCGTAGGCCATAATTGGAGCACACCCTTATATGAAAGTTGATTTGCATCTTCCAAAAATATGATTTCTCTACATGCTGACTCTGTGTTGACCGTGGCATCCGAGCCTTTCTGGTACTAAAATAAGCTCCCATTCATTATCGACTGCCATTCAATACAAACATTACAAATCTTCTTCCCTCCCTTCCACGTTCATCCACAGACATTCGCCCAGAAAGCCATGGGCTGGGGTGCCTTCGTGATGCCCATCCTGGTCGCCATCTCGGCCTTCGGTGGTCTGTCCGTGCACATCATGACCTCGTCGCGGATGTGCTTCGTCGGCGCCCGCAACGGCCACATGCCGGAAATCCTCTCGCATATCAACGTCAACCGGTACACTCCGATGCCTTCGCTGGTGTTTCTCGTAAGTGCCAACGTCAACAATAAATTAACTGCAATCTAAACCTCGTGTACTAAATCCATTACAGTGCATGCTGTCGCTGCTCTACCTGTTCATCAGCGACGTGTACGTGCTGATCACCTACAGTAGCATCGTGGAGTCCTTCTTCATCATGCTCTCGGTAAGTGCGGTCCTGTATTTCCGCTACACCCGACCCGACATCAACCGGCCGATCAAGGTCCCA
The DNA here is from genome assembly GCF_037179485.1 of Ochlerotatus camptorhynchus. Classification (NCBI taxonomy): domain Eukaryota; kingdom Metazoa; phylum Arthropoda; class Insecta; order Diptera; family Culicidae; genus Ochlerotatus; species Ochlerotatus camptorhynchus. The sequence goes on along the minus strand of NW_027041033.1, from coordinate 4,694,210 downwards.
CTGTGGGTTCCCACGCTGTTCGTCATCATCTGTGCATTCCTGATCGTTATCCCGTGCTACGTGGCCCCCTACGAGGTGGGTATGGGTGTCCTATTGACCCTGGCCGGCATTCCCGTCTACTACGTCGGGGTGGCGTGGAAGGACAAACCGGCATCGTTCGAGAATGCCCTCCGCCAGGTGACGCAGTTCTGTCAGAAGATGTTCATGACTGCCAAAGAGGAAAACGAAGAGGAAGGCTAGTAACAGGACGACTTTTTTAGTTGGTAATGTACAGCCTCCATTTTAGTTCGTAGAATCTCAAAGTGATAGTAGTTTTGACCTTTCCTTACGAAAAACGACTTTGACCTTCTTTTGAACAGGTCCATTTCGCTTCAAGTGACGTCACGTTTTTAACATCGAACTAAATTTTTATTTATGAACTCTAGATTTTCCTTATCCTCTTTTTGTATGAACAAATTTTTACAGTGCCAAATATGTTTCGGATATCTTTTGTCCCGACCCGCACGATTATAATATTCAGCAATGATCCACAGATCTGACGTCCAATTTAAGTACTTACAATCAATAAGTCGGAAAATTTTAATAAAGGTGATTTAAACTTCTCCACTTCCGCTCAGTGACACCTTAAACCAATCACGAATGTTTCTTCATCAAAAATCAATCTGCTCGCTAGAACTTCTTCATAAGAAGTAGCGACGACTGCTTGCATTTTGAAATCAAATATTACAAAAAACAGTAAACCTAGTTAGGAACGCAATACGCTTTAGCTCGTCACCGTTTGAGCATTGTTCCCATCCCATCCCATCCAATCTCATCACAACACACGCATGCTCGAATCAGAACAGTAGAATCTCACCAGTTTTTTGTTTCCCTTAATTTTTCTTGTGTTGTTGGAAAACTAAAGCTAAGTAAGACACAGAGACACTCCCAGATCTGCGCCCGCCACCAAGGGTTTAAATAAGACGCATCTCATTCTCATTAGTAGAAGAATAAAACAAGTAAGATTACACATAGAACTTTGCTCAACGTTAGGTGTCAAGGACGTAAGATAGGATAAAGAAAATTGAGCAAATGAATGTAATGTAAGAAGGATTAAAAGTAAGGTAAGTTTTAAGTGATGCCGACAAATGCTACAATAAAATATTTGCGATTTTTTTTTTGTTAAACGATGTTCTGGCTTAGGAAAGAAATTGTCCATGGTAGACATGTCTCTGGCATTACATTGAATGCATGGGATTCTGTGAACCGATTAACTCATACATACCCCGTTAATTTAAAACATACGTTAACGATGCAATCAGTTTTGGACAGTCGTCGTCGTTCTTAACGACGGGTCCATCACTTTCACCAGCGGACAGAGGGAATCCTCTGTAGACGTATCTCTTGCAAGCGTTAGCGTTGTCAGCAGGCTCCTCTAGAATGCCGGGGATGATCCCATGGGCAGTGACCATTCCCCCCGGGAAATCCAACTCGATGACCGACCGCAGACCACATTAAATCGCGATGAAAATACGACCAGGCTGACTGGTCCTTTTTTCAGAAGACCGTCGACGCCGCATGGTCCAATTCAACACCGGGCAGTATCCAAGACTTCATTAGCTCCATCCATCAAGCGGCACTTTCATCAATTCCACGAACCAGTCCCAACCCGGGATCTAAGTCTCTACCATGGTGGTCCCCAGATTCCAAAGCAGCAGTTAAAGCCAGAAGGAAGGCTCTTCGGGCTGCTAAGCGGCTACCTTCGGATCATCCGCCGAAAGAAGCGGCCATGGCCACCTACAGAGCAAAACGCAACGAGTGCCGACAAACTATCCGGTCTGCCAAGAGTTCAAGCTGTGACCTCTAATGGCATCCGCCGCCACAGTTTTCTTTATAGAAAATATCTTCCGGTGGGGCAACAACCGATTAAGGTGATTCGGTGTGAGATCCTTATTCTTGCTACCACTTCGAAACTTTAAGTGCAGTAGCAATTTCAAGTGAAATGCGGCTCTAATCACCGATAAACCGACATGAATGATCATACCTGATCATAACACAAAACTGACATCTGCTGCCGTGTTCACGGTTGGTTCGTGTCTATTCTATTTCGGACAAATTATTTTTATCTAAATAAAACATTTCTATGGTTTTGACAAATGGGATCGCAGCACATTTGAATCGGCCGTTATGGCTTCTCGATCAAGAGTTAAGTTTAAGTTTCATGTCGGTTTGTCGGTGATGTGATGGTAGTGTGTAAACCTCAAACGCAAGGGAATTGACTATGCGTGCCACAGGTGGTGGTACTACCAACTAAGATACTTTTAAATTGCCCGTTAAATGATTGTTCCATGAACCACTTGCGAGGGTTATCTAGATTTGTTTGTTATTCATTGCAGCTGGCGAGAGGTTACCAAATATGGGTTCTTTTTCTCATCCACAATATTTTGGGAGGAGGGGCGATCTGAGAGCTGAATAGAGGCAAATAAAATAGGGAACACAACACCATGACCCAAACGACTAACCAACGCATGCGGCTCACACTTAACTTGTTGTATTTCTTTCTTCCTCTCATGTACTAATATTACCTACCTGAAAACAAATGGGAACACGGCCAGATTTTCAATAGGAAGAAGGAAAAAAGCGTGTGTGCTTGCATGATTTTCCTATTTTAGAATTACCTATAAGCCACATGAGAACCTCATTTCCTTCAATTACTACTCCATTGCAGCACACACCTAATAATGATCACTAACATTCATATAGTTTCAGCATTATCGACATTTATATTCAAAAGTTGAGTTGTAAAGTATAATTACCATGCATAGATATAAGTTAATGTACCAGAACCTGGACGGACACGAGCCTACCCAAGAGAGGACCCGGATACGACCAGCCATGTGTGTCTAGAGTATCGCACGAGCTGACGAGTGCAACGGGAAGGACAGTAGGTGTATAGACTAGGGGGTTAGTCCCTAGATAAGCCAACTTAGCGGTTGGCACAGCTTATACACTGAACAATTACAATTACAACAGCGGCAGAACGCGGAGGGACCATAGAGGTAACTCTAAGACTAGTAGGTCTCGAAGAAACGTGCTCATCTTTTTGGCTCAGCTCTAGTACTATCTTCGGTCCCAAACTAATCGATGTACCCCTCGAAACATAGGAAAAACCAATTTAAAATCTTTAGTTTCCACCGGTTAGGGACCGCTTATGTAGGTAGGGAAGCTGAATAGAGCGGCTAAGCTATTCGGTGGTAGTAACAATCAATACGAAACTACCGATTATAAATTGGCTCACTACTTGACTAGCCTATTGGTCCCAATCAAATCGATGACAGATAAAATGAGGGATTAGTGGATTTTCCTATATTTCGAGGGGTGAATCGATTAGCTTGGGACCGAAGATAGTACCAGAGCTGAGCCAAAAAGTTGAGCTCGTTTCTTCGGGACCTTCTGGTCTTAGAGTTACCTCTATGGTGGTAGTTTGACCTTATTTTCAAAACCAATTTGGCTCCAGAACAATTTCAAACTTGTTCTGCATTATTCACATGTTGCAATCAGGGTGTCTTCCATTTGTTTTGGCTGGAATTGTGAAGTGATAGGATATTGTCCCAGAACAAAAGGGGGAGTGCAAGCAAATCGTGTGGGGCCTCATAGCACAGTGGTTCCCCTTAGAACAAAAGTTGGCCAAAACCTCAAAATTGTTGCTAATAGGCAAAACACAGTTGAAATAGATGTTTTTTAGCTGTACGAAGAAAGCTTGACAATCAAGACGTCACAAAAAGGAGTATAGTAGAACCAAAACCAATGTTGCAAAGACTCATTTCAGCTAAAACAATGTTTTTCTAAATTATGAAATAATTAGATGCCATGATCAAATTTTGAATTGGTAGGATACAAGAAGAGGTTGCAAAGAATGTGTTTGACACATTAAACCTGTTTATTTCACTTCATGAGAGTCACAATCAGCGATTTTCCACAAACTCACTCACTCACTCACTCACTCACTCACTCACTCAGCGATCAGCAAATCGCTGATTGTGACTCATAGAAAGCAAAATTTACAGGTTTTATGTTTCCAACGCATACTTTGTAACCTCTTCTTGTAAGTTACAAGTTAAACATGCCATCATACCATCTTTTGGTTTTATTATTCCGAAAAACATTATTTTAGCTGAAATGAGTCTTTGCAACCTTGACCAAATCCAATGCACAATGGTCTCAGCCGTATTTACCTAGGAAGACAAAAATGTTTGCGCCCAAACTGTCAGTTTTAGGTATATAGTTTCTTAGGGAAAGTTGCTTCATATTTTTTGTTCAATCTATTTATGTTCGTAAAATTAGGGTGGTCCATAAAATTGGTGAATTAAAAATACAAACTTTTTATTATTTGAGATCGACCAAAGCAGTGTTCTAAACAGTTGTAGAACATTAAGTTCAAAGCAACTTTGTAGAAGACACAACGTTTTTATCTCTTATGGTTCATGAGTTATGATTTTTTAAACAAGCAGTTTAGGGTGGCCACTAAAATCGGTTTTCTTTGAATATCTTTTCAGGCGTTAATTTCTTGCAAAAACATTGTGATTACGCTTAGAACTTTTGATGACGCACATTTTTGGTCAAGCAACTAGGTTACTATCTTTTTTGATTAGAAAGTTAAAGGCTATTTTCCTCGAAAAAATGACTCTTTTCAATTGTCAATATCTCAGAATGGAGCAAACCGATTTTCAAACATTTAACTTCATTGGAAACATCGTTTTTTTCATTTTTGGTAAAAAAAAACTGCAAGAACTTTTTGTGTTTAAAGCATTTAATTAAATTTAAAAAAAAGTAATATTTTTCAACAAAACTAGTCATAACTTTTCAAATTAAAGAGATAACAACTTAGTAAAAATATGCGTCATAAAAAGTTCTTAAAGTATATGGTATAAAAATTTCACGAGAAATTAACGTATAAAACGATATTTAAAGAATGCCGATTGTCTAGGGGCCACCCTAACCTGCTTGTTTAAAAAAATCATAACTCATGATCCATAAAAGATAGATATATGGTGCGTGTGTGTATGTGTGTGCGTATTGGTGTGCTTTGAAAAAGGCATTGTAAAGCTTGCTACGGTATACACCGCAGATTATATAACTAAGAAACAGATATTTTCAAAGAACACTTAACTTCTTATTCCTGATTTCAACATGTTTCGCAAAAAATCGCAAAACACATTAAAGCCTATCTGAAAGCTAACTTTTCTAGCTATCTTTTGGTTACTAAATGATAGTGGGCGGATGTGTCCGTCATATGTTTTGCTTAGTCTAAATGCGAAAAAAGTATATTTTTGCTAATTTTTATATCAAACTGTCACTAAAAACACTAAGACACTTTTTTTGCCATCCATTTGACGTTAAATAAGCCGAGGAACATTTCTTCTGAAGCAACCAAGTTTATAAACACATTAGTTTTTGCTATATTTGAGCAAAACAGTAACAAGAAACATTACGATTTCTTTCAAAATTTTTTGATATCTTTGTGTACACTAGCGCCGCGTAGTGTGAGAGTTCTGAAATAATATGACGATCATCCGAAAGGACTTAGTCATCTGAACAACTTTGTTCAAGACAGTAACCTTCTATATGGGCAGGTTCTCGAGATACAGCTTATACAGGAAATTTACTTGCTCACTAGCGCCGCGTAGTGAGCGTGTTATGAACTAATATTGCCATCATCCGAAAGGACTTGATCACCTGCACAACTTTGCTGAAAACAGTAACCTTCTATATGGCCAGGTTCTCGAGATACAGCTTATACAGGAAATTAACTTGCTCACTAGCGCCGCGTAGTGAGCGTGTTATGAACTAATATGGCCACCATCCAAAAGGACTTGATCACCTGCCCAACTTTGCTGAAAACAGCAACTTTCTATATGGCCAGGCTCTCGAGATACCATTTATATATGAATTGCACATGCACACTAGCGCTGCGTAGTGAGAGAGTTCTGAACTAATATGACCACCATCCAAAAGGACTTGGTCACCTGAACAACTTTGCTGAAGACAGTAACTTTCTATATGGTCAGAATCACGAAATATTCTATGTTGGAAATATGATCCATATATTATAGCGCCCGTCATAAGTAACATAAAAGTGAAGCGCCTCTAGCGGCGTAGTTCTCAATTTAATGGCACAGGCTTGTTGGTCTAACCCAGTACAGCAACTTTGTCGAAGACAGTATAGCTTTATGTATTGAAACAAATGAGATAATCCACTACAGCCACCATTAGTGAAAATCCCATAAGCTGTGGGTATCCTTATTCGCGGTTCCTTATTCACGCCCCCGTTACCCCGGCAATAAGGATTCCTGACTGTAGCTAATATGTGCTAAGCAATAAGCTGCGAACAAGAAGAAGAAGAAGCAACCAAATCGGTGTATCAAAAGGTGGTTCGTATTTCTGCTCAACAAGCGATCTGTTGTGGTAGCATTCCACACGGGCTTCTATGTGCACTCACACTATCATAGCATGCTGTCTATCTTAGCTGCAGGCAAAAGATGCCTTCTATCGCTGGATGCGCTAGTGTTCGCCAATGAGAGTGGAGCCACTTTCTGATCCGAAGTTCCACTTCTGTTCTGTCATATTATGATGATGTTTTGTGTGTGTGAGTAGCGGGAGGGGATTGTGGAGTTTGTGTTTGACACGTGAGAGCTTCAAATTTAGCTTTGACAGAGTCGTAATGAGCGATTTCCTGATCTCCGAGAGGGTGAGATAAATGAAAAAATCGCTTATTGCGACTCTCTTTTAGCAATATTGGCGGGTATTTTGTGTCGGGCACGAGCTTCGCAGTTTTTGCTTGTTGCTTGCACGGGCAGAATATTATCATAGTATCTGGTTATTCCATAGTTTGGTTGAGCATTTCTTTGGTGGAAATGAGTGGCAGGCACCCTGGTTTCAATTCCAGAAAAAAGCTCGTTATAAAGTAGCTTAAAACGATTAAATAGAAATGCCAGAATTTTACCGAGTAGTGCAGCTGTTCTGATTTCGGTAGAGTTTGTTGGGATCGGGTATAGTTTCAGAGCATGTTGTTTGAGAATTCCCATTTTGAAATAGCTCAGGTTAGCATGTTTCAAATAACAAAAAAAATATTCAAAGTGTTTTTTATGTTACTTCATACGCGAAGTTAACGATTTTCAGAGTTGGTTGGAAATGCTAACATGAAGCTTTAGTGTGATGATTTATTAGCTAGAGAATGATCTTTAGAAGAGGGTAGATGGATAGTTCCGTTAGAGTACGGCAGTATGAAAATTGAATAGAAGTTGAAAATGAGCGAAGGGCCATTAAAGCGACAGTTTTCAAGATAGACGCACATTTTTGCCTAGCCCGTACGATGTACGCGGGGACTTGAAGTATGTCTCCAAGTCCACAGGCAAAAATGTGCGTCCCTCTTGTTGCTCATAAACTGACTGCGGCTGTGGAATAGTTCTAGCGACGTTTTCATCACTGCCTAAAGCCCCACGTTGCGAGAGCATTTCCAGTCGATGGTGTGTTATAATGCAGGAAATGCTCTCGCAACGTGGGGCTTTAGGTAGTGATGAAAACGTCGCTAGAACTATTCCACAGCTGCAGTCAGTTTATGAGCAACAAGAGGGACGCACATTTTTGCCTGTGGACTTGGAGACATACTTCAAGTCCCCGCGTACATCGTACGGGTTAGGCAAAAATGTGCGTCTATCTTGAAAACTGTCGCTTTAATGGCCCTTCGCTCATTTTCAACTTCTATTCAATTTTCATACTGCCGTACTCTAACGGAACTATCCACCTACCCTCTTCTAAAGATCATTCTCTAGCTAATAAATCATCACACTAAAGCTTCATGTTAGCATTTCCAACCAACTCCAAAAAAATTATGTTTTTTGCGAGAATACTTCTGTAATTTTCGAACCAATTGTCTACATTCAGGCGCAACAGTGAATCAGTCTGATTCTTTAGCAAATCTTCTTTTTTTTAATTATAGTCACTTTAACGCTCTTGGGTCATCCGTGACTTTGAACTTGTGACTTTGGCGTGAAAGGTATGGTTGCTAACCCCTATGCCGGCATCACCCCTTTAACTTGTGATATGATATATGTCACTGTATAGCAGTTGTCTGATGAACTGTGAAGTGTTGAATCCTTTTGTGAGCTTCTAAATAAAACTACTATTGTCACACTTCGCATTCACACAACATGTAAAAATTTAGAAAGAAAACTATAGATTTTTTGAACAACGTCTGCCTGTATCCGTCAAAATCGCGCTGTTGCAGCTTCTAAACAGTGGCGTAGTGGCGTTTACCCTATCAGCTGGCGAACCGGAATAATAGTGCCGATTCCGTAGCCAAACTGTTCTGAATCTGGACCTGCTGCTTTCCGACCTCTCACTTTGACCAACTGTATCGCAAGGTTGTTCGAACGTATCGTGAACCGCAGACTGGACAAGAGGCAGAGCTGGGAGAGGCGGAGTTGAATAGGTCATTGCCAAATCGGAACGAACACTGCTTGATTGCATCGCTTGATCTGTCGAAAGCAAACGACACCACTTGGCGGTACGGTATGTTGCGCACTCACATGTTCAACTTGCTGAACAGCTTCCTCACCGCCAGATCTTTCCGGGTGAACGTGGAAGAACATTTATCGGGTGAAATGCCATTGGAGAACGGAGTCCCCCAAGGGTCAGTGTTGTCCGTCACCTTATTCCTTATAGCGATGCAGCCGATTTTCAGAGTGGTGCCGCATACTGTTACCGTGCTTCTCTATGCGGACGATATTTTACTGGTGGTACGGAGGAGTAAGGAGCGTCCTCTGTATAGAGAACTACAGGCTGCAGTGAAAGTTGCATCGACAAATGAGCGAAGAGCGTTGGCTTCACAATTTCCGCGACAAAGTCAAGAATTTTCTACGGCAGTCCCACCGACCGTACAGTTGTACCGAGGACGAATCAATTGAAAGTTTTTGGCAAGATAGTCAAAACCACGTGCGACTCTAGGCTGCGGATCTTGAAGATGATCGGGGCTAAATTTCCGCGAGGGCAACGCGATTCTTTGTTGTGTATCGGATCAGTAATCGTCACGTCGGGCTCGTCAGTAGAGCGAAGGATTCGGTGGTGCAGACCCTTGCACCCATCTAAAATGGTCCGGTTTGCCTCAGGGGCGTACGTCACCAGTCCGATTCCAGCGATTATGGCTGAAGCAGGCACTTTGCCGTTCGATCTAATGGTTATGCAAGCTATAATTCGTGCTGCGATTCGTTTGATCCCAGGAATATCGATCTTCCATCGATGTACGGACACGTCTCGCAAACCGAGAGTGGTATGAACCCGAGCCGCATATTGTTTGGGATGTGAAACGGCAGGTGAAAGCTGGGGATCCCCGAATACAGAGCGTCCCATCGTGCAGGAGTTACTGGCTAACCGGTTTAACTGTGCTTTGGCTATTTATACTGATGGTTCTAAAGGCAAGAACATAGTTGCAGGGCTGGTGAAATTTAAAAATATCAACAAAATGTTTAAATTGAGTACTTGGCACTAAGAAAGTCTATAGTATTTTTTGCAAAATATACATATCAGTTAAAAAATTGAAAATTTTAACTAGGGTGACCAGTGAACCGCAAAACTTTAGAACACCAGAAAAACTATTGGGCAATGCCTACAATTTCGATTAAAAATTGGGGAAAATATACCTCATTTCCCAGAAAATAAATTGTAAACCTTGGAAGCTTTCCAAAGGTATTCTCTCTGTGATGGATTTTTAAAAGTCTTTCAAGGGTGATTAAGAACTTTAAAAAATCCAAAGTAAATTTTAAGAGAATTTTTGAAGTATTCTAGGGATGACACCAAAATTATGTAAGAGAAGAATTCAGACTACGAAAGTCTAATGTAAAATTAAGTGCTCTGAGCACCGATTTCTTCATATCCGCTTAAATCTTAAGCCAGGTTTACCTAGATAGTTAAACTTGACTTAACACATACGCGCGTCGCTTTTGATTATTGTTTAAATTATTAGAGACGCAAAATTCAGCTCCGAAACTATTTAGGAAATAATTCCAATATAATTGAGAGTGCATTTTAACGAGAGCTCTGAGAAGAATTCTATTATGATTGGATGAGGATTCTAGGTCCAATTCTTATAAGAATTCGAAATTAGTTCTGCTATTTTGCTTAAGGGAGCTCTGATGAAAATTCCATGAAAATCCCATGAACTCCAAAGATGGTCACTGCGGATAGTTCTAAAAGAATTCTGGGGTGATTTCTAAAGAGTTCGAAATAAATTCCGATAAGAATTCCAATGAAATCGAATTTTGAGGGTTCAATCTCAAAGGAATTCTGTAAAGGGTTCCAAAGTTATTCTGTGTTGGATTTTTGTTTTGAGAATTCTGAGGAAATACTATGGGAATTCTAAGGAGAATGCGAATTGAATGCAGGGGGAGAAAGCCAAGTTTATTCTGAGCAGAAAATTATGAAATTTCGGAGATTAATGGCATGGAAATTCTAAGGAGGATTCAAATAAATTTAAAATGGATTTATGGAAGGAGCCTTCAGGGAGTTTCTAGAAGAATCAATAAAAAATTGAAAATAATCTACTAGTCATGTGTTATAACTTTGCGATTTACATAGTTGGAGATGCTTAACGTCAAGCAGATTAAATTATAGAGTTGATAGTTCCGTTGTAGTACGGCAGTGTGAAAATTGTATATACAAAGTAGAAAGCGAGCAAGGAGAATTTTGAGGAAGGTACGAATCGGGTAGTTGTTTATGTCAGATGGCGACTTGAGTGTGAAACAATCGATAAAACTGTTTCCGCACATCGGAGGTACATGAGCAAATCGGCGATCATCCCTTTTGCCAGTGGTGGCAGAAGGAAGCACCCCTCACTATTCCTCATTAACGGATGAGCTTGGTAAAGGAGATACTCTACCCGATTCGTACCTTCCTCAACATTGTCCTTTGTTCGCTTTCTACTTTCTATATACAAATTTCACACTATCTTACTATAACGGAACTATCAACTCTTTACTTTCATCTTCTCATCTATCTTATAAAATGTCCCCTTTAATTATGATATTTGATGTTAATCATTTCCAACTACGAAAATAATCTATTTCGAAGAATTTTGTTGATTGTTCTGCAAAGAATTTCAAGAATGCAATATTATTTTTGTAAAAACTTATTCGTCTCTATGTTTAAGAGAAGAGGAATTATTCTAAAAAAGTTCTTGAGATCATTCTGAAGAAATTCTGTGAAAAGTTCTTAGCGAATTCTCAAAGTTATCTGCCTAGATATATCAAAATTTTAAACATTTCGAACGCAGAATCAAATCACTTCAAAAGCACTTCACAGGAGATTCCGTTGTGAGATTCGATTAAATAAGAGGAATTTAAGAAATTTGATTTTTAGTTCCATGACATAAGCTCATTTCAATATCAACCCGTATTTGAATTTCTTAGTTAGCATATAAATCTAGATAGAGCTGGAATTAGGGCGTAACAGCCTTTGTAAACAATTACTTCTATCGATGATTTCTAAGAACTCAAGGCACGCCCACGCAAACCAACATAACCGTCGGGTAGGAGAAGTTTTCTCCTACCCGATGGTGTTCTTCATTTGCGTTGGCGAGCCTTAACTTTCTAGAAATCATCGATAGAAGTCATTGTTTACAAAATCTGTTACGCCCTAATTCCAGGTCTATCTAGAAATGATTACTTATTTAGTATTTACAAGGTCACTATTTGGTCACTATTTCCGTAATTTTAGTCACTAAAGTCACTACTATTATATCGCATCAGCACTACCAGCCCTGTAGTTGGAGCAGGTGTATTTAGCAGCAGCATTCAACAAGCAATAGCTCTTCAGCGGACGCCTTTACAATCAAGTCGGCCGTCATCGCTGCGAGAGCATCAAACGAATGGGTTATCATTCTGTCTGATTCGACCAGCTGTCTTTCGACCATAGAGAGTGGAAGATCGCAGCATCCATGGATCCAGGAAATCGAGCGCTTATTACGTGGACGGCCGATCCACTTTTGTTGGATCCCTGGTCATGCCGGTAATCGCGGTAACGAAGAAGCAGACCGTCTAACCAGTGAAGCACGAAACGTCGCCGTACCAAGGATTTTTTCCTCCTCTGTTCGGGACATAAAACTACTGCGACCAGTAATTTGATCTATTGAGAAATGATGATGTATTCGGTTTTGATACAGTTGTCATTCTTGCCTTCACCGCAAGGAATCGATTCTAAATCAAAGGTCCCGCTATTTATACCCTTCGGAGTGTTGGAACACCCTCCAAAGGCGCGCCCCTTTGTCAGTCAAAATTGGATTCCTTATAAACAAAATTAAAGAATGACACCGATAGTGACCATGCATCAGAACCCTAGTCTTAACCACTTCAAACTAGGGAACAACAAATAGAAGATTAGGAATCACATAGATGAAGACTGACTAACTAATTTTTTCCTTGTTTCAAGATCATCCTCGGTCCAGGCAACCCGAGGACTTATCACTATCAACAAGGCATAAAACGTAACAAGGACTTAGATGTGTTCCTTTGATTACTGAAAAATCCTGTTCCACTAGTTTGAAGTAGTCAAGACTAGGAATCGGTGGTAGATCTTACATCCCGTAACGTACCACGAAAAGGTGATCTACCCACGTTACGGGGCTGCACCAAGGATTGATTCCATCAAGAACATGTACCAAGTCTTTCGTCAGCTATGGGAAGCACGTTGGGCACAATTGACAGGTGTCAAGCTGAAGGAGGTCAAAAGGGAAACGAAGAAGTGGATCGATTAGTACAGCTCTGCCGATCAACGCGTACTCACTCGTCTGCGCATTGGTCATAAATACTAGGTTTACGCATGAATTTCTGCTGAAGAAAACAGCTCCGCCAGCATGTGAGTGCTGTGGGACCGTTGTTGACGTTCGTCACATTATTCTGCACTGCAGGAAATTTGAAGCGGCCAGGACGAAATACGGAATCGATACAACAAGCCTTTTCACGGCGTTACGCAATGACGAGGATACTGAGAAGCGGTGGCTGAAATTTCTGCATGAAACCAACCTTTATAGGAAGCTATAAAGGGCGAAGATAGAAAGCAAAGGAAAGTGCAGGATGTAGAAAGAAAACGGAGCGGAGGACGACCGCTGAAATAATGGATGAAGAAAAAGCAAGCGATGCAGAATAGGAAACGAAGTCTGAATGGAAGAAGATGTCGGACAGGAAACGGAAAAAGATGCAGCGGAAGAATGTTACCGATGAATGTTGGAAGCAAGTGAGTTCGTGAAGAAGATGCTGAATGGAAATACAACAACAACAACATAATTCTAAACAACACAATTGTTTAATATTGGTTTGTATTTAGATTCCTTAACCTGGTTGCAGTTAAGCAATCCTCAAGGTTATGCCAATGCCCAGGGATCATGGACACCAAAATTAATTTAGTGGAATTTAATGGAAGATGACCTTTTTTTTTTGCTGTTTTATTTATTTTGACAGACGTCAAAAACTTTTACTTTAGTTTGTAGCAGTCTTTGGGATGCGGAAAAAAAAGTCGTTTCGAAGAGTTCCTGACGAGCATGAGTTTGGTGCGATGGAATCGCGACTACTGTTCATAAATAAGTTCATGAAGTCCGTGGAGAGCACACGTACATGATGGCATTCGGATATGAATAAAAATTTGAACACAAGTTTTTTTTATAGACAATAATATCTTCTTTGTTTTTTTTTTTATTATTTTTCTGCAATTATTTTTGTCAGTATTAATTTTCTTGTTTTATATACCACCGTTTTCTGTTTGTATTTGTTGTTCTTTTCGCCTCTGACCATTACGTTTCCAGAGTGTATATAATGTAATAATGTTTCCTTTAGTGTGTTGTGGTTTTGTTGGTTTGTATATATATACTATAATATATATGTAATCAATCAATATAGTTGAATGGATTTTAAGCGCGAAATGATTTTCAAAAATATAAACAAACAATCGCAAAAAGCTTCACAATATGCTACACAATATATAGGGTACTATATCTATATGATTTCTCAATTATTAGGTGACTTTGTTTCCGTTAAATTTTGCCTAAGCGCCCCTTCCTTCCTTGCTTCCGTTTGCACTACTTTAAATAGTAAATATTCAGCCATCCTAGAATTTGATTAAGCAGCGGTTGGAAAATAAAATAAAACTTTAAAACGAGGCGGCGAACGGCGCATTTTTAGCGATTCGAGTATATTTTTGGTCGTTTCGAGAGAAGACGTCACGGGAGCAGGATTTGATGGCGTGAATGTGTGGATGTGTGATTTGTGAGAAGAAATGAGTAGTAAATAGTAGTCTCTGGTTTCTAGGTATTTCCTTTTCATTGCAGGCTAACCTCTCTATTGTAACGATTTACTTTAGTTAAATTTTCATTGTTATTTTTGCTTTCTTCTTTTTTGGTTACAAATAGGCTTCAATATGCTTTGATTTACCGTTTCTTTGTTTGTGTTTATGTGTATGAGTGTGTGTGATAAATAGTGAGTTATAATTTCAAACATGATTTGTATGGAAATAAGCACACACAGCGAAAGCGCTACACGTCTCTGCACACGCACAAGCGAAAAGCGCCAAAAAGTAAGCAAAATTTCATTTACATGCTTCCACACTTGATAAAGCTGTGTGCCAATCCTTACTAGTTCCATTCCGCGGGTACTTACTGCGAATGTGTCTTCCCGGTTTTGTCTTGCTCAGCCGAAGGCATGAAATCTCAAAGCAACTTGCTTTGGGTTGAGCATTAGTTCTGGACCTAAACGTTAGAGAACGCGTGTCTAAAAACGAAATTAGCTCAGACTTTGTTATGATGGCACACTCTACTGCTGCTTCCGCAACATTTGAGTCGTGTTCTTTTGTGTGTGTGTGTGTGGTTTTAAAACTAATGGAATTCATCTCTCATGTTCGGATTCGATACTATTGCTTTCATGCATTCTTAGAAGCTATACTGCTGATCGTTATGAATCGCCTACTCGGGTGGTTGGCAACAGATGGGGAACCATATTGGAGTTCGGTGTGATTTTTTAACAACTAAAATTCGTTTGTAAGATTGCAAAAACAAAAACAAATGCACACACAATGTTACTCTCGCTTCCGTGTGTCGATTGATTGGAGAGCTGAAGATAAAACTAATGGTTTCAGGTCGTTGAAAAAGTTTCGTCAATTGATAAACACAGACAGGTAATGTGTGCAGTAAATCACAATTCGTAATTCGATTTTCTTACGGTCGAAAATGCTACTCGAAGCATAGCTCGAAATGTCGCTCATTAATTGTGGTTAATACGAGAACACAAACAATAGGAAATCGGTGTTAAATTGAGGTGGTTAGGATCATTTGATTAGGCAACCTATATCGATATAAGTGGTAATCAAGTTTCTATGCAATTACAATCAAATGACCAACCATTTAATGTGAACCTTCGTCTATTGGCAATAGTTACCAGTATTGAATCAGAATCACGTTGCGTGTTAAATGTTAGGAACTTATTTAAAATACCTTTATTCGATGACACAAAAAAATCATGATTGGCTTATTTCTTGGCTAACAATCGAGGATTAGTTTCAATTTGCACCACCATCAGAGCGGCGCTGCTATTCGATAAGTGACGTCCAAATTTGAAAAAAAAAGGTCTTGCAAAAGGTCACACGACTCGACAATTCTCCTCGGCTCGGCGGGTGCCGATCCAACCGGGAAGCAATCCACCGCCATTTGACGGTTCCAAATGACAGCTTGCCTCACTCTGTTGAGCATTTTTCAGCCCGGACAAATCTTCGAGCGTGACCGTTTTGCACCGAACAGAACCCGTATTTTTTTTTTCTGGTCGTATTCCTATCCTATTTCAATTGCAAGTAATATTTGGAGGAGCGCACACACTAAGATTAGATAATGGTGTAGTTTACCAAAAACAAAAAAGTCATAATAGTTTTAATTTTAGTGAATTAAGTTAACTCGAAAATTGGTAGGTTTGATCAGATATTCCTCAAAATTTTTACTAGAACTACGAAAGGAACTGAAACTTGATAATCCAAATATGATTATTCGGTTCATAGCTAGATTATCTTACGAGCAGCAATCATGGAGTTTGGCAACTCTGATGTCATTCACATGTAGTGCACCCAAATCGACTGAATTTCCCTAGTCTTCTCCGACCATTTCTAGATACCCTTTTCAATGTACTTACTAAGTTTTATGGTTTCATTTTGGTCCACTGGCTTCTTGGAACACCTTCTTCCGCTTGTAGCGATACAGTCAAATTTGCCCAGCTTGATATCGATGGACATCCGTGAATTTTCATCGAATCTAATAGAGTATCGAATGAGGGAGAATTTTAGTCCCATCCCATTCTTCAAGGATCTAAATGTCAAACACGCTGAACTGGGGACAATTTGAACCAGAGTGCAGTTGATTGAACGCCGAAGAACTTATCAAGTTGTTTGGAAGACAAAATAGCAATGGCCTAGATATTCCAAGACAAGCAGCAGATAGTAAAGTTTTCCCCTGCCGATAATGTTTCTGAAGATCTCAGCAACGAATGTCAAAACTCTAAAAGTCTCTCGAACGTTTTGAACTTTCATGGCCAAACGACGACCATGACAACCCTCAAGCTTCTCGAGCACTCCCAGAGCTCACCGAATAGCTCCTAATTTCCTTTATGCCCTCCAGCTTCTCTTGAAGAACTCTGAAGTTTGCCAAAACTCTCTACAGTTCGCAAAACCTCTTCATGCACAAAGTTTCTTCTTTTGTAAGCAGCTACCTAGTCATATCCGAAGTTCACTGAAAGTTCCGAAAAGTTATCTGTATTTGAATAAATTTCAGCGAAATTCAGAAAAGCCCAGAAAACTTCAAGGAAGCCTTAGAAAAGCTTAGGGGAATCTCTACACTAGTCTACAATTACGTCAGTGACGCTCAGGATAACCTCAGTGAAGTTTAGAGATCTTTAGAAAAGTTCCCTGAAATTTATAAGAAGATCGACGAATTTCAGAGAAGCTCTGAAAACTTTACTGTAGTCCAGGGAATCTCGGGGAAACTTCATACAAGTCCCCTGATTTTCAAAGAAGATCTGTCATTTGCACAGAAATTCAACGAAAACTTCACTGCAATCTAGGGAACCTCATCAAGATTCAGGAAACTTAAGGGTACCTCAAAAATACTCTTCAGTGACATCAATGGGAGCCTCAGAGAAACCCACAAAAGCGTCCAAAAATGGCTGATATGAACTATCACTTCAGCTTTTCTAGAGCACAAATCTCGGACACTGTTGTGACATCAGTCATGGAATTGGAACTCAACTGCTTTATCCCCTCCAATTTCTCTTGAACAGCTCTGAAATTTGTCAAACTGTCAAAGTTCTCAGAGCCTCTGCCTAAGATCTCTGCGAAGTCCGCTGAACCTCTTTAAGCTCACAGCTTTTTCTTTTTTCAGCAGCTACCTAATAGTCATCGAAGTTCACGGACAACTTCCGACAAGAAATTCAAGAATGCTCAGAAACCTACAAGGGAACCTTAGAGAAGCTTACAGGAGCCCCAAAAAATGCTTTACATTGACGCTCAGGGTAACCTCAGACAAGTTCCCTGAGCTTCAAAAAAGTTCAACGAATTTCAGAGAAGCTCAGAATACTTCTTTGGAACGTCAGAAACATTCTCACCTGACGTCCAAGGAAACTTTAGACAAGTCCCCAGAATTTCAAAAATCAGCGATTGTCAAAGAAATTCAACGAAATTCAGAGAGCCAAAAAACTTCAATGTAATCTACGGGACCTCAGGAAGATTCAGGAAACCTAAGATAAGCTACCTTAAAAATACTCTTCAATTGCATCAATGGCAGCCTCAGAGAAACCCAAAAAAGTATAAGGTGATTCCTTGAAGCGTTCCAAAATTGCCGTCATGATGGCTGATATGCCCTATCACTTCATGGTTTCTAAAAGCACAAATCTTGGACACTATTGCGACATCACCCATGAAATTGGTACTCCTTGAAGTGGCGTTCCAGTTGAGCTCGCTGAATACCTCCCAAATTCCTTTAAGCCCTCTAATTGTTCATTAACAGCTCTGAAGTTTGTCAAAACTCTCTACAGTTCTCAAAGCCTCTGTCTATGATTTCTGCGAAGTCCGCTGAACCTCTCCAAGCTCACAGCTTCTTCTTTTTTTCCAGTAGCTACCTGATAGTCATCGAAGATTACGGAGAAGTTTGGAGAACCTCCGGCAAGTTCTCTGAATTTTAACAAATTTCAGAGAAATTCAAGAAAGCTCAGAGAACATCAAGGAAACCTTAGAGAAGCTCACAGGAGCTTACAGTGACGAGCAAGCGAGCCTCAGTGACGATTAGGATAAACTTCAATTCAGAGAAATTTAGAAAAGTTATTTGAACTTCAGAAAAGATCAACGAATTTCAGAGAAGCTCAAAATACTTCTTTGGAACCTCAGAAATACTCTCACCTGACGTCCGAGGAACCTCAGAGAAGCCCATGGGAACTTTAGACAAGTCCCCTACACTTCAAAAAGATCAACGAAATTCAAAGAGCTCACAAAACTTCAGAAGATTCAGGAAACCTAAGATAAGCTTAAAGGTACCTCAAAAATACTCTTCAATGACGTCAAGGTTAGCCTCCCGTGTTCTTTGAAGCCCTCTAATTTTTCATTAACAGCTCTCAAAGCCTCAGCCTAAGATCTCTGCGAAGTCCGCTGAACCTCTCCAAGCTCACAGCTTCTTCTTCTTTTTCAGCAGCTACCTGGTAGTCATCGAATATTACAGAGAAGTTTGGAAAACCTCCGGCAAGTTCTCTGAATTTTAACAAAATTCAGAGAAATTCAAGGAAGCTCAAATATCTTCAATGTAGCCTTAGAGAAGCTCACCGGAGGTTACCGCGACGAGCATGCGAGTCTCAGTGACGCTCAGGATACCCTCAGAAAAGTTCAGAGAATTTTAGAAAAAGTCCCTGGCGAAGATCAACGAATTTCAGAGAAGCTCAAAATACCTCTTTGGAACCTCAGAAATACTCTCACGTCCAAAGAACCTCAGAGAAGCCCTGGGAAACTTAAGACAAGATCAGCGATTGACAAAGAAATTCAACGAAATTAAGAGAGCTCCTAAAACTTCACTGCAATCTAGTGAACTTCAGGAAGATTGAGGAAACCTAGACAAGTCCCCTACACTTCAAAGAAGATCAACGAAATTCAGAGAGCTCACAAAACTTCACAGTAATCTAGGAAACTTCAGATAGATTCAGGAAACCTAAGATAAGCTTAAAGGTACATCAAAAATACTCTTCAATGACGTCAATGTTAGCCTTCCGTGTTCTTTTAGGCCCTCTAATTTGTCATTAACGGCTCTGAAATTTGTCAAAACTCTCATAATTCTCAAAGCATCTGCATAAGATCTCTGCGAAGTCCGCTGAACCTGTCCAAGCTCACAGCTTATTTTTTCAGCAGCTACCTGACAGTCATGGAAGTTCACGAAGAAGTTTGGGAAACCTCCGGCAAGTTCTCTGAATTTTAACAAATTTCAGAGAAATTCAAGAAAGCACAGAGAACTTCAAGGGAACCTTAGCGAAGCTCACAGGAGCTTACCGCGACGAGCAAACGAGCCTCAGTGACGCTCAGAATACCCTCAGCAAAGTTAAGATAATTTTAAAAAAGGTCCCTGTCGAAGATCAACGAATTTCAGAAAAGCTTAGAATACCTCTTTGGAAACTCAGAAATACTCTCGCGTGACGCCCGAGGAACCTCAGGAAAGCCCATGGGAACTTTAGACAAGTCCCCTGCACTTCAAAGAAGATCAACGAAATTCAGAGAGCTCACAAAACTTCACAGTAATCTAAAGGTACCTCAAAAATACTCTTCAATGACGTCAATGTTAGCCTCCCAAGTTCCTTTAAGCCCTCTAATTGTTCATTAACAGCTCTGAAGTTTGTCAAAACTCTCATAGTTCGCAAAGCCTCTGCCTAAGATCTCTGCAAAGTCTTCTCCAATCTCACAGCTTCTTCTTTTTTCACCAGCTACCTGATAGTTATCGAAGTTCACGGAGAAGTTTGGAAAAACTCCGGCAAATTCTCTGAATTTTAACAAATTTCAGAGAAATCCAAGAAAGCTCAGAGAACTTCAAGGGAACCTTAGAGAAGCTCATAGAAGCCTCAAAATTACATTACAATGAGGAGCAAGCGAGCCTCAGTGACGCTCAGGATACCCTCATAAATGTTTAGAAATTTTTAAAAAAGGTCCCTGTCGAAGATCAGCGAATTTCAGAAAATCTCAGAATACCTCTTTGGAACCTCAGAAATACTCTGACGTGACGTTCGAGGAACCTCAGGGAAGCCCAGGGAACCTTTTTAGACAAGATCAGCGATTGGCAAAGAAATCAAACGAAATTCAGAGAGCTCATAAAACTTCACTGCAATCTAGCGAACTTCGGGAAGATTGAGGAAACCTAAGATAAGCTTAAAGGTACATCAAAAATACTCTTCAATGACGTCAATGTTAGCCTTCCGTGTTCTTTTAGGCCCTCTAATTTTTCATTAACGGCTCTGAAGTTTGTCAAAACTCTCATAGTTCTCAAAGCCTCTGCCTATGATCTCTGCAAAGCCCGCTGAACCTCTCCAAGCTCACAGCTTATTTTTTCAGCAGCTACCTGACAGTCATCGAAGTTCACAGAGAAGTTTGGAAAACCTCCGGCAAATTTCAAGAACGCTCAGATAACTTCAAGGGAACCTTAGAGAAGCTCACAGGAGCTTACAGTGGCGAGCAAGCGAGCCTCCGTGACCCTCAGGATACCCTCAGAAAAGTTCAGAGAATTTTAAAAAAAAGGTCCCTGTCGAAGATCAACGAATTTCAGAAAAGCTCAGAAATACTCTCACGTGACGTCCGAGGAACCTCAGGGAAACTTTAGACAAGATCAGCAATTGGCAAAAAAATTCAACGAAATTCAAAGAGCTCATAAAACTTCACTGCAATCTAGCGAACTTCAGGAAGATTGAGGTACCTCAAAAATACTCTTCAATTACGTCAATGGTAGCCTCAGCGAAACCCGGATAAGTTTAAGGTGATTCCATGAAGCGTCCAAAAATGGCCCTCATAATGACTGATCACTGACAAGTTTCAACAGCTCTGAAGTTTTAAAAATCTCTGATAGTTAATAGAGCTTCTGCCTAAGATCTGCGAAGTCCACTGAATCTCTCCAAGCTCACAGTTTTTTTTTCTTTTTTCAGCAGCTACCTGATAATCTTTGAAGTTCGGAGAACTTCCGACAGGGAGGCCTATTCTGCGCCGCGACTGAGGTGAGGTAACTCGCTGTCGCTAATGAGGTGGTAATAGTCACTTCATGTGAGGTGATTGTCACCTCACATGAGCAGACTATTTTCACCTCATTAGGGAGAGGAGCACCCAACTAAGAGTTCTCTACCTCTGCAAAAATCCTGAGTACGGCTCTGTCCCTGAACTTCAACGACGTTCCTCAAATTGAATTCTTTGAACTGAAGTTCTTCTAAGTTGAGCCTTTGCAAAGGTAACTGAACTCATATCAAATTTACTGCACTTTTAGAAAGTTTTCATGAACATCTATGATAGATTCCTTAAAGTTCTACAACCATTCCTGAACTAATACGAAGTTTCCAGAATTTCCACGAAGTCCACTTCTATGGAATCAAATGATGTTCTCTTGGATTGCCCTTGATTGCTACAAAATTCTCTTGACATCCCTGAATTTATGTAAAGACCTTAAGTCATAGTTTTATGAGTATGAAATATTAAACACTAAGAACATGGTAAGATCGATTTCGTCGATTTCGTTGATTTGATTGATGATGATTGAGACTATCAATCAGTAATCAGTGTCACGCGATTGTCTGTTTACTCGGCAGTAACTATTGTATGGTCCTCTTCATTTTTCTTCATGAGCAGTTCTTTCGGTCGGTGCGCCGTCGACTTTAGAAAGCAACCGTTTCGTGATGAGTGTGTGAGTGCTGACCACGTTTTGCGTCTATTGCTGCAATGGAAGCGCTCTGCCCCACGATGGCGTCACTGCCATACAATGAAACCACTAGAAGCGGCTCCAGTTCTGATGGAGGAGGCTTTTTGGATAGCGGAAGATAAAGTGTTTATTGTGTTGTGCCTTTTGACTATAGTTTTAAGATGTTTTTTATAGTGACCAAGAATCCTCGGCTCTGTAAAGTTAATTCGTTTGAACCTTATCAAATAAATTAATAAACAACAATCAATCAGTAATCCAATCAGAATAGCTTGACCAAGTCCCACCGACAAATCATATTCAGCTTAGCGCTGTATGAAGGTCCAAAAACGGAGGGGTGGA
This sequence comes from Ochlerotatus camptorhynchus, assembly GCF_037179485.1. NCBI lineage: Eukaryota > Metazoa > Arthropoda > Insecta > Diptera > Culicidae > Ochlerotatus > Ochlerotatus camptorhynchus. Next base: position 4,671,898 of record NW_027041033.1, on the reverse strand, counting down.
CCCGTAAGCAGAAACGTCCACGCGAAACCCACCGGGAACAGAAGAAGAATCTCCTTCCAGCAAACAAGATCATATAATTAGCTATGAAACAAGCCCTCGTCCTGAAGGATGCCCCATAAGTGTGGAGAAGAGGCATCCCTGCCTGAAATACTCTGTTCAGTGAAGGCCAAGGAAATCTCCGAGAAGCTCAGAGCACTTGATAAAAACTCCAGATACCTTCTAATCAATTCAAATGATTTCAGAAATCCTGAGAAAATTCGAAGAGCTTCAAAGAAATTTCAGGGAATCTCCGTGATATTGAGTGTACTTCAGAGATGTTCAGCGGACCTCAGATAAGTTTTGAAAACGTAAGAGAACCCAAGTGATCTTCTTAATGCCCGCTAATCGCCCTTTTTCCTATATGAGAACTGTAAATTAGTCGTTTATCAGCCTAATATGACAAAAAGAGCCACCAGCGAGCTTGTTAGTTACTTGGGAAGCTCACTGAGCATCAGGGAATCTCTCACATCCACGCCACGTGGAAATTCAGGGTACTCTGAAGAAGTTCAAAAACGAGTCCAGGTAGGCTCGCTGAACGTCCATTAATTTAAGGAATATTCAAAACTCTTAGATCCTTTTGATAATAAACTTCCCAATGGCCATGGCTTGGTATTTGGAGCATCGTTACTCGGAACACCCTCACGAGCTTCGAATGCACAGGAACAATTCGATCGAGTTTGATTCTCTCTTCTATTCGCATCTTGGGCGTTCTAGTTGATCGACACTTAACCTTCACGCAACACTTCCAGAGCGTTAAGGAGAGTTGCAAGACCCGCATAAACCTTATCAAAACAATCGCCATGCCGCACCGCACTAACAAGCGAGTAGCCAAGGCAGTTATTGACAGCCGTCTACTCTTCTACGGTCTGGAGCTCACCGCAATCGTCAATGACAAACTGTTGCAAGTCCTTGCACCGGTTTACAACGGCTACATCCGAGTAGTTTCAGGTCTCTTACCCTCGACGCCGGTCGACACAGGCTGCGCTGAAGTCGGGGTACTTCCTTTCCGGTTTCGAATCGACACCGCAGTCGCCATGAAAGCGGCTGCCTACTTGACAAAAACATCGGGTAATGAATGGGCCAATACTGACCTCCCCCCAATGGCCAAGAGCCACTGGCTGGGAGGAAAAAGTTGGCATTCGAGACCATTAAACATCGAAAACCGAATTAAGGGCCAGTTTAGGGCAGGAGACAACTCGGCGGCGCTCAGACAATCCGTCGCGGAGATGGTTTTACGGACGGGTCCAAATCGCACAACGGAGTTGGAATAGGCATTGCTGGAAAGATCTCGCCTACGAGCATGAGCCTACCGCCACAATGCTCTGTTTTTTTTTCTGCAAAGGCAGCGGCGATTTTCGAAGCAGCAATCACACCATCCGATCGACCAGTCCTAATCCTCACTGATTCACACAGCGTAATTTCTGCTCCCCGGTCCAACATGCTTACTCATCCGTAGATTCAGGGGATCATAAGACATGTCCCCCCCAACACAGCATTCGCTTGGGTTCCGGGCATTGAGGCATCAATGGCCGGGGCGGGACCATCTGGTGCCAGGTACACCGATGAAGTTCCCTTTCCGGACATCAAGCGATGGGTCGAAACTTCCATGCAGGCTAGGTGGCAAGAAGAATGGCAAACCAAGGACCGCTTCTAAGGAAAATCAAGGAGAGCACGCGTCCATGGAGCAACGAGTCATCTCCAGGCTTCGCACAGGTCACACTCGGCTCTCACACGATTTCGGCGGAGGAGTTTTCCGCAAGACCTGCGTCGTCTGTAATATTCCAGCCACCGTCGAGCACATCCTCTGCGTGTGTCCGAAGTACGAGCTCGTGTGGCAACACTACGGCCTTTCGGGGAATATCGGCGACATACTGGGCGACAAACCTTTGATCCTGGCTGCCCTGATCTCCTTCCTGAAGCACGCTGGATTGTTTTTCAATGGTTGATTTCTTCCTCCACCTTCCACGGTGGAGCTCTGCCTTGTTCAGATTAGTCAATAAGTTAACTCAATATCAACGGTCGAGTTTGTTCTTCTGTGTTTCCCAAATGTTAAATGTCGTCCAACCAAAACTCTGTAAATTCCAACTTCCAAAATTCCAATACCTCTGATATTTTTCCTGCAAAGTGAAGAACTAGCCAATGACTAAGATTCACTAAAATAAAGAAAAAATCTCTTCTATTCGCACCCTGCATAACCTACTGAACGAAAGGCGAAACACGAGTTGGATGGCAATTAGTAAGCAAAGTCTTCCTCGCACATTCGACGGGCAGTAGCGTTTCATAACCTCACTTTTTACCTGTGCATCAACTTCAAAAACGTGATATCTAGCAACAATTGCATTCAAATCGATTGCAAAATGCACCGTTGCTAGTAATATTTTGAGAGTTGATTCACAGGTAGATTGAGGTTAGGGTGAGGCATCTGTCCATGGGTAGTAGACAATCCCCTTCCAGCAACACACAAAAAATCGTCACTTGCGGATCATCCAACAGGAGGTTGCTTACCACCCTCTGTCCACGAAATATCGCCAACAAGGCCATCGAAATGGCTTTCCAAAGAATAATTACAAATTTTACTGGGTGTCAATCAACAGTACTCTCGTCGTTTTCTGGATTAGCACTTACGCAGAAAGCGCTGTTTGAAAGGTTTTCTACACAGTAGTTCCACAAAAGTGTCAACTCGATGGAAGCCTTCATTGCTCCGATCATTTTGGCCTTGCAAATTTCTTGTGACCCGAAATTCTTCCTAACCAACAAGCCTCTAGAGGTACAAATTGAAACTGTATCCAACGTTTGTTAACTTCAAACGTAAATCCGTTTGTTCCGAAGCCAGCGTGTAAATGATAATTTTTCAAAACAAATTTGGTTACTTTTACAGGGTAACAGTTCGATCGTACCGAAGGCAACACGTCAAGAAGACTGGCCCCACTTTCACTTTTACGTATACAAGCTTTAAGGGATAGACACAATCTCGCTATCTACCGTTCAAAGCTAGAAGTATCGACACTGAAAGCGAATCTTACTCAGCGAGTGAGTCACTTTTCCAAAAGCGTGCTCTGAGTGACCTCTACGCTTTTTAAAATTTCTCCATACGAATGAGTAAAAGTGACTCACTCTCTGAGTTAGTTTCGTTTTCAGGGGAAGAAACTTGATAGCGAAGATGCTCAATCGCATTCGGGCAGATTAGCCAGTCTTCTTGATAGCTTGCACTCGGATCGTATTTTCAGAGCCCCAATTACACCAATCACATAAACGCGAGTGGTGTTGTCACCGAGCCAGTGATTGATTTCAGAATGGCAATTCCAGTCGGTTCGTTCCAATTGTTCGAAAACTAAAAAACAAATTCTTAAAAATTGAAGAAATTACAAACAACACAAAATTGTAAAATTAGACACTCATTCATATTTTTTTTCCTCTTCCATCAAATCACTAAACGTCTCACTCGTCTTTCCCTTTGCCCTAACTTCCCCCACTTGCCTAGCATTTCCGTACACGGTGGCCACATTTTTGCCTTAAACCTAATGACTTAGCTGTGTTTTTGCGTGTGTTGGATACTCTCTGTCCTCCTCTCTCTCTCTCTCTTTCTCTCTCTTTCTCTGCCTCTCTAGGTTATTTGATGTTAATATATAATACGCTTTTTTGCCTACACCAATTTACATATTATGTCTGCCTTGGTGGTACTTTGAAGCTTGTTTTTACTGTTTTAACAACTTTTTGCCCTAGCAATGCTTTTTATATATATATAAGAGAATATGTATGCTTGTTTATGCAATATATAAGAGTATATGCACAGTTTTTTCCTTATTCAGTATGTTGTAATACGCTCTACACGCCCCATTTTCCAACGGAACGGGTTGATTATTTTCCATCAGCGATTATTTTAGTTTATAAAAAAAAAGTATAATTTAAGCAACTACTGCTAGCGAAAAGGGCGATAAATAGCAAACGTAAGCGAGAATATCAACCCAAAAATATTCACATCTTTTTTTCTGTTTAAACATACACACATCAATCCGAAAATACATTTACATTTCAGTTGTTTGTTTTGTTCAGTGTTTCGCCTCGCCTACTCTTTCAGTACGATTTATTTCCTTGCATCTTCTGTTCGATATTTTCAACTAATTTTATACAAAAAAGTTACTTTTGCTTTGTATACACTTTTTCACACATCTTCTCCCGGCTTCCACAGAGGATATAAGAAATGGAGGAGGGGGGGTTCAACTACATCCTTAAACCTATTAACATATTTCTATTCACTTTTTTGCTTCAACCTAAACCTATACTGTACACAGACCCTTCCTGCTGCTGCTGCACACGCAAAGAGGACTCACCTTTCGGGGGAAAAATCGGGAGTAAGTAAATTGGGTGCTACTTACTTAGTTTCAAGCTTCAGACTTTGAGGGCTCCCTTACTTGGTTTGCCACTATTGCTACTACCACTACCACTACCGCTACCGCTACTACTGACCGGTTTCCGCGTGATGGTGCTGGTCGCCTTTTTGGGACTAGCGTGGTTGATTGGTTCTTTCTTTGACGTCGTCGTCGCCGTCGGCGTCGCTGCTATAGACGACGTGGGTTTACCTTGACTTTGACCAGAACCTACTACTGGTATCCTGCGTTGTGTTGTTTGTCGGTTGGAAGTGATGGTGTGCAGTAGTAATGGTTCGGAGGAATTTAACGGGAAATTCGGATGAAAGATAGACGAACACAAAAAGCAGAAATTGGAGAGAAAGACAGGGATACACAGAGAAAGAGATAGAGAAATAGATAGAAATGCAAAAGTGTGGGAGAAAAACGAAAAAAAAATGAAGTTATAAATAACTGTTCAAGATTTAGATCAGGATTCAGTCTCTTCACCGTGTGCGTGTTGCTGGTCTGGAAAGAGAATTTAATAGGATGGAAAAAAAAGAATTGTTACAAAGAATTTGTCTAGAATTAATATAAAGCAATAGGGGCCTCCCTCAGTCGATAAAGGCGCAGCTACAAAGTAAGGCCATGCTGGAGGTGGCTTTTTGGGTTGGAAAATGTCTCCACCTCCCTGCACGGCCAATGAGATCTTCACAAATGTGTGGACCATAGCATGATATTGGGCTACAAAATGGTGAGTGACAATCTGGAAGGAGCGATATACCTAGCTCCGGTCCTCACGCCTCCACGAGTCATATGATCACAAAAGACTGCCAGCTGAAACATGGACACAGCTGGTTGGCGTAGCCTGGGCAATGTTGTCAATCCGACAATAGCAGAGTGAGGAGGTGCGACGCGAACACTGGCGCGGTAACCATAGCACGGCGATAGAGGAAATGCTTCGCCAACCCGAGCGTCTGTTCACCATGGAGGTGCGGCTCAAACAGCGTCTGACTGGCATCCAGCGGCTGCATAAGAAATGCTTTTCCCCGGAAGCTACACCTAAGATGGCAGCCCCATCACGGCGGATAGGAGACCTTAGGCCAACCACCTACTGTCTCTGAAACCTTTACGATTGTTACAGAAACCAACAGAGAAAGACTTCGAACTGATATAACGGCAACGACTTTTAGCGCAAAACAACGGACACGAATTGGATCATGGAATGTATTGACGTTAGCCCAGCAGGGTAAACTGGCACAACTCGCCAACAAGGTGCGACGCATGAAACTAGGAATCCTGGGACTGAGTGAAGTTCGTTGACCAAACTTTGGAGAACATAAACTGCCGTCGGGACAGGTACTACTATACTCTGGTATTCGAGGTGAAAACGCTCCCCACCATCGTGGAGTTGGTCTCCTACTTAGCGTCCAGGCAAGTGCTGCGCTCATCAAGTGGAAGCCTGTTAATGAGAGGATAATCGTTGCCAGATTTAGAACACGGGTTCGTAACCTTACCATAATCCAATGTTATGCGCCAACCGATGCTGCCGAGCTACAGGACAAGGAGAATTTTTACTGTCAACTGAATGCCGTCGTGGATAAGGTTCCAAAGGGTGACATCAAGATCTACACTGGCGACTTCAATGCAAAGATCGGCTCTGACAACACGGACTATTAGCGTGTCATGGGACGCCATGGTCTCGGCGAAATGAGCGAGAACGGTGAGCTGTTTGCAGAATTTTGTGGCAATAACGACATGGTGATCGAAGGCTCGCTCTTCCCCCATCGGCCAGTGCACAAAGTCACGTGGGTTTCCCGTGATGGACATACCGAAAATCAGATCGACCACATCTGCATCAGCCGAAAATGAAGACGGAGTCTTCTTGATGTCCGGAATAAACGCAGCGCCGACATCGCGTCTGACCATCACCTTCTAATCGGTGAAATCCGCCTACGCATGGCGCGGATCCAGCGACGGGAGGAGAGACTCGGGCGGCGGTTCAAAACACGCCGACTTGGAGATCCAGCGGTAAAAAGGTCTTTTGCTGAAGAACTTGAGACTCGAGCTGCGGACGTTCCAGAAGGTAGCAGCGTAGAAGAACAAGGGACGGCTATCAAGAATGCCTTTATAGAAACAAGCGAGAACAACTTGGGTGAGCTGCGCACCCAGAGAAAAGAGTGGATCACAGATGAAACCTGGCGGAAGATTGAGGAGCGTAGAGAAGCAAAAGCCGCGATAGAGCGGGCGAGAACCAGAGGAGCCAAGAACGATGCCCGTCAACGGTACTCGGCTCTAGAGAAGGAAGTCAAGCGCTCTTGCAGACGGGACAAGCGAGCGTGGGTGAACTCCCTGGGCGACGAAGGGGAGAAAGCCGCAAACACTGGCGATATACGCCTCCTCTACGATATCTCACGACGCCTGAGTGGAGCAAGGATGAACCCGAGGATGCCAGTGAAGGACACGACTGGACAATTGCTTACCGACCCCACTGACCAGATGAAACGCTGGTTTGAGCACTTCGAACAACTTCTCCAAGTTTCGACGGCCAACCAGCCATCAACATCTCGGCATCCCGAGGCCCCATCACTGCAGGAGATTGAAGCAGCTATCCGAAGCATGATACCCAACAAGGCTCCAGGGGTCGATCGCATATCAGCAGAGATGCTCAAAGCTGACCCCATGCTATCCGCACAAATGTTGCATCAACTATTCTGTAATATCTGGGACCCCGCGACTTTTCCGGCCGACTGGATGCAGGGCATCTTAGTGAAGGTCCCAAAGAAGGGGGATCTGACTGTGTGCGACAATTGGCGAGGCATCATGTTACTGTGTATTGTTCTCAAAGTTCTGTGCAAAGTTATCCTGAATCGGATACAGGAGAAGATCGACGCGACTCTCCGACGGCAGCAGGCAGGATTCCGTGCCGGAAGATCTTGTGTGGACCATATTGTCACGCTCCGCATCATCCTGGAGCAGGTCAATGAATTCCAAGAGTCCCTTTATTTGGTATTCATTGACTACGAAAAAGCTTTCGACCGTCTCAATCACGAGAATCTGTGGGGCGCCCTGAGACGCAAGGGAGTCCCGGATAAAATCGTCAACCTCATCGAAGCGCAGTATGAGGCTTTCACGTGCAGAGTTCTGCATAACGGAGTCTTGTCCGACCCTATCCGGGTAGTCGCTGGTGTGAGACAAGGATGTATACTATCACCGCTACTGTTTCTCATCGTAATCGACGAGATTATGGTAGGTGCAATTGACCGTGTACCTATCACCATGGAGCATCTCAACGACTTCGATTTGGCTGATTTTTTTTTTTTTTTTTTTTTTCTTTATTTTTGTGATTTTTAGCCGTAGGCTAGTTCATCACATAATTTGGCTGATGATGTTGCTCTACTAGCACAACGGCGCTCTGATATGCAGAGTAAGCTCAATGACCTAGCCAAACGCTCCTCTGCGGCGGGTCTCACCATCAACGTCAACAAGATCAAATCGTTGGATATCAACACGGGCAACCCTTCCAACTTTACGGTAGCGGGGCAAGCAGTGAAGAAGGTCTAAAGTTTCCAATATCTTGGCAGCCAAATAGCGTCAGACGGCGGGACCAAGAGCGACATAGGTGCACGAATCAAGAAGGCTAGGGCTGCCTTTGCGAGTTTACGAAACGTATGGAGATCCAACGAACCAAAATCAGAATTTTCAACTCGAACGTGAAATCTGTGTTGTTATACGCCAGCGAAACGTGGTGTGCATCAGCGGAGAACACTCAAAAGCTGCAGGTCTTCATCAACCGATGCCTGCGGTATATAATTCGTGCCTGGTGGCCGCACAACTGGATCTCGAATGCCGAGCTCCATCGTCGATGTCATCAGAAGCCGATAGCAACAGAAATTTGAGAGCGAAAGTGGAGGTGGGTCGGCCACACACTTCGACGGGGCGGAAACGAAATTTGCAAGCAAGCGCTGGATTGGAATCCGGCAGGACATCGCAGCAGAGGCAGACCCAGGGGCTCATGGCGGCGGAGCCTCAATAAGGAAATTAAGCAAGTCGATAGGAATCTGACCTGGGCCCAGGTCAAGTGTTTCACGTTATCCCTTTGCACCGCTGGTGGTGCACAGGACCCTTAAGGAAAGAATAGCATGATATCGAGACTTTCAGCCGTAGGCTGGTTTATCTCTGGAACTGGAACGATCCGACGAAACCCCCGCTCCAACAAGTCTAGCTGTTAACGGAGAACATTTGAAACCTTGTTCAAAATTCTAACTCACCTGGGCGTACCGACGGTGGCGACCTTCTTCGGAGTCGTATGCAGCAGCTTGTTCGGTGTCCGTGGAGCCGGAGTGGGCAACGTCGTCGCCTGCTGACCAATCGTTGCTACCGTACCCAACGAACCGGCATTGTACCGCTTGGGCGGTACAATCCGGCTAGGCGACTTCAAAGTTTTGCTAACCATCGGATCGGAATTGGCCCTGCGAATGCGAAAAAATTTCAATTCCGGTTTCCGATTACCCCGAAAGATAACACACACACACACACACACTTACCGAGTAGTTGGATAACTGACAGGTCGTGGAATACGGGACTTCATCGCTCCCCCGGTTGGAGTATTGTCACCGCTGCGCGCTTGCTGTAGCTCCTGCTTCAACTGTTGGCCCTCCTTGCTCAGCAGTTCCCACTGGATCTGTAGCCGCTTGAAGCGATTTGTTTGAATCTTATCGTGCTTTTCCCGTTCGGCACTCGACGGAGACTGCACCGCCGAAGGGGTTGGCTTCTGCGGTGGCTTCTGAGCCATCGTGACGGACATGTTTGGCGAGTTGGGAGGAGTAGAGAACTTGATTTCCGTTGGTCGGAGCAGCTGCGGTTGCTGCTGCCGCACAGGAGTCGTATTGATCGCTCCGACTGGCGGTTGATTGAAGGAAACGTTCTTACGCTGGGCCAGAGCTCGACTGACTTCGTGCCGTAACCGTTGACGGTCGTACACTTCTTCCGACTGTGCAATGATGACGCCATCGGTTGTGGTCGTCTCCAGTACGTGAGCAATTTCGGCGTAGTGTTTCAGTTCTGATTTCGGGACGTTAGAAAGGAAATGCTCAGCGCGGATACGGGCTTCCAGATCGTCCTCGATGCTCTGCTGTTGGTGAGCACGGTTCAGCTTACTGCTGACAGCCTTGTTCAGTTCGAGATCATTCATTTCATTCAGTTTGTTCAACCGATAATAATCGTCGGCCGACGAGAGCTTTAGGGTGTTGGGAAGACGAGCTTGGTGCTGGGACATGTTTGGAGAGTTGTTTACCTTCCTTAGTTCGCTGTCCGGGAGCTCGTTGATCGAGTCCTCCAGGATAAGGTTCTCCTCGGAGAAGTTGTAGCACGGTTCCTGCAGGGAGCGTCGTTTCTCAAGATTCTGACTGACTTTGTGGTTCTCTTCGAACATACTGTTTCTTTTGGCCTTGGCTGGTGGCCGCTGTACTGAAGTTCTCCTCAGAATTCCCTTTGGTGCGACCCGTCCCGATGGTGGTCTTTCCGCGGACGACACTTCCGCTGGGCTGTCATACTGGTAAACGTACAGGTTATTATTGAACCCACCGCTGCCGCTCGGTCCCAACAGATCCATCTCGGAATCGGTCAACATCGTTGACGAACCACGGTAGCCGGAACTGGGCGGCTGACTAGAACTACCTCCAGAACTGGAGCTATTGTATGTCTGCGTGTTCAGAATGTTCACGCAGTCGCAGGTAACTCCCCGACCTCGCCTCAACGGTGGAGTCATGCAGAACATTGGCTTCTGCGGCGTGCTCTCTTCCACCTGACTGCACACATTCGCTTCCGGCACGTTGCGCAGCAACTTCCGGTATTCCTGTGGCAACAGAGTGATTAAGGACTTCCAATCCAGCACATGTTTGTATTCCTTGGCTTTGATGTTTTCGATGTCGTTCATCGAAACGGGCCGGGATTTACGCAGTTGCGTCCGCTGGGCAATGTTGTCCTTGAACGAAAGGGGCGATATGACCACGTCGTTCTGAGATTTTAGGAAGCCCAGATCCGGCAGGACGTAGTTTGGGTACACGACAAAGACCGGGGCTTTCTGCTTGTCACCCAGTTTGTTCAGGCGCTCCAGGAACGAAGGTGGCACTACGCGGACCTGTGTTTGGAAAATTAGATTACTATTCAAAGGGTTTGAGATTGATCAACAGGGCTTACCTTCTCTTTAGTTCCAATAAACGACGTCTGCATCGACTTGGTGATCATCTCGATCGGTACCTTCATCTTGGCCCCGGCACTGCCGTTGTTGTTGTTGTTGTTGCTGCTGCTACTGTTGCTGTTGTTGAGGATTTGCGTCAGATTCTCCGACGTACGACTAGCATCCGAGTTGGTATCCTTAAAGCTATTATTATTGTTGGTGTTATTATTATTATTGTTAATACTGCTGCTGCTCAGATTGCTTCCGCCGCTGGCACTGGTTCCGCTGCTATTGTTATTGTTGTTCATTAAATTGTACACCACCGGATTGACGGCCGGCATGTTCTTGTTGGCGATGTTCAGATTATATGCCTTGTAATTCCGCTTGTGGACCGGCGAGTTGAAGTCATTCATTCTGCTGCGGTCCAGCCTTTCGTCCGCATTGGTAGCCATCGCCGGTGTTCCATTCTCATTGTTATTGTTGTTGATTTGTGCATCCAGACTATCGAACTGAAACTCCTCCTCATCATGCCGGCCTAGGTTCGAGCATTTTCCCGAATCATTCATGCTCTTCTTCCGACAGCGATCCTTTGAACTGGCTACGGCCAGATTGGTGTTACTACTATTGTTATTCTCCCCACCGGAAGCACTGTTGGTGGAATCACTTGGCCAGCAACCGGACGAAACATCCATACATGTATCCGTGGAACTGCTCTTCTGTTTGATGAACAATTTCACTAGATTGAACGACGGTTGATGCTGAGCCTGCTCGTTATTGTTGCTGTAAAAACCACAAAAATATTAGCACTAAGTTACCTGCATCAATCGCCACTAAATCTACTCACTCCATGTTGGAATCCTTGAGGGGAGCAGAATTCTCGCTGCCGGAATCCGTCGGCACGGGATACATCGGTAGCAGCGTGCGCATTTGCTTACCAAACGACTCGCCCGAAGTGGCACTGTTGGCCGCTTGCGACACATTCAGCTGATGATCCTTGGATCGTGCTGCGCCGGCATCCACTTCATCGGCATGATCCGCCGCTGCCGTCACCACCACCGTCGCTCCCTCGCACTTTCCCTTCAGATCCGGCATGCTGAGACTCTTCCGAACGAAGCAGGTCGGTGCATGCCGGGAGATGTGATTGATGAACTGATCTGCATGGACCAGAGGAATTCTAGGAAGAGACAATTTAAATTCGAAACTCTACTCTTGGCCAAAAAACAACCCATTTACCTTTGGACCGGTCCATTTATCCTGAGCTTACTCCAAGTGGTATAACCCACTTCCGAAACCGACATTGCCGTTTCCTGAGCCTTCTTGCGGATGATGTGATCCAAGTTGTTAAGTATGTTAAAATGTTTGTATTTTGCATAATTTTCCGGACCATCTTGAAACGAGATCATTTTCATTTGTGAAAAAAAACATCCCAACGAAAACTAAAATCCATCAACTCACCGTAGAAACTCTCATCCGAGTACAGTGCGCTCTGCTCGAACGCGATCGTATAGTTGTTCTTATTCGCCTGGCACGTCAGTATAATATCGTCCTCATCCGGGTAGCCATCCATATCCAGCGAATCGACACTGATGTGCGATTCCTTGACCGGCGAGAACAGAAGCTTGGACTTGCAGATTGAGTTCTCCAAATCGGCCACCGTGGTGTTCCCGCCGCCGACGCCACCTCCACCGATTCCCGTCGCATCGGTCCACGTATCGAGGATCAGATCCCCTCGATTGTTGTTCCGGTTGCGTCGCAGTTCGGCACTTTCGTTGCACAACGTCGGAAGCGTCGTCAGCAGCGAGTGGATGTCCTCCGTACGGAAGCTCTCCATGTCCACCTCGGCCAGGTTGGCGTCGATGTTCTTGGCCAGATCCTCGTAGTAGGACAGCTCGCCGATGCCGTTGTACGAAGCGGACAGTGCCGACAGGATGCTCTGATGGGTGATGCCATCGCGGTAGCTTCTGGAACAAAGAGGAAGATGCGATTAAAATCTTATCTACTGGTTAACTGATATATATCAAGTTTGAAGTTTTGATCGAATTTCGATCACGATAGTGTTTTGAAGGTTCTAGTGACAACACCAGAAGCAGATCCCAGACCCAGTACCGGAATCCGGAAGGTGAATCGTACGTCTTTCAAGGGATTGATTGATTGATTTATCTTTATTAGGGAGGCTTTCAGCCTGGGGCTGGTTCGCCTCCAACAAGTCTTTCAAGGGAGGAAGGTGGACTCGAATGAGATCCTGCAATCAAGGAGTTGTATAACATAGGGTCTCAACTGAATTGGTGTTCAAAAGTTGACCCTCGTGGCGAAAGCCAGAACATCGAAATGATGATAGTTTCAAAATACCTTCACGGTTAATAAAAGTCGTAGAAGCGAACACGCAGAGAAATGATTTTTAAATTCAAATAGATATATTGTTGGCTCAGGGCCTGATATATTTTTGGTATTGATTCAAATATAATATTCGGTTAATTCAAAGAAAAATATTTTTGAATCAACAAACCGGTTGTAGAATCAATAATCTGTTTGTTGATTCTAAAAAGTAATCGAGAAATCTCTCCTAAACATGTGAGTAGTTAACTATCAAGGAATGCTCACCTGTTTAGGAAAGATTTCTCGATTACTTTTTTGAAGGCTTTTGTAAACAATGTGGTAGAACTTCGCGTCAGTTTTCGGTAGTCGAGCCTTGTCCACTTCCGCAACATTTCGAATGATTAACATTTGGTCCTTCGCGAGCCGGATCGGCGTGAATCAGCGACAGTGGAGGAGCTGATCAGGAAGAGAAACGTGGCCTTCGAGAGGCTGAAGAGAGTACATGCGAGTGCAAGGCAGCTGACAGAATATGAAACACAGGCGTTCGAAGTTCACGATCGGTTTCGGAAATTAGGCGAGATGGAGGAATCTTTCGATAGGATTCAAGCTGAAATCGAAGAAGCAACCCCGAACGAGGAACTTTCTTCGGTGCCCAGTGTGCGTTCGGAATACGAACAACTTTTCCACAAAACGAAAGGACTGATTACAAAGTTGCTGCAAGTGAAGGAAGATCCATCAAGTGCTAGCAGTGACTCTACAGTGGTAGATCCTAATAACGAGCTGAAGAGGCAGTCCATGTACTGCTTGAAACGCAACAAACCCTCCTTTCCTGCCAAGCGACAAGTACAACGAATATGGAAGGGTTGGTTGTTCAGCTTCGTCAGCAGCACTTGGAGCCAATCGATGTTAGCAGAGCGTGAAAAAGAAACAACTGATCGCTAAGGATTGTTACAGTGGAATAAATAAATTTTTATTAATCGTTCTTTACAGGCTACTTTGATAGGTTTAGGTTTCAGCTGGTTGCTGTGATTGTTCGTTATCTCAACACTCCTCTTCGAACTGCACAGGTAGCACACCAGCCGATGTTCGATGTTTTGATATCTTGAGTTTGTTCAATGCTCCGTTGCTCCGTTGGACAGTAGATCACGGACAGCATGCCTTGTTGAACAAGATCCTTGGTGAACAGGAACTTGGTGTCAACGTGTTCGGACCGGCGTTCCAGTTTCTCCGACTCCAGCTGTCGGATGACACTCTGGTTGTCCTTGAGTAGCAGGCATTGAGTTTCCGGCTCTTGGAAATCCTTCATCAGCTTTCAAATCCAGAGAAGTTCTTGACATGCTTCTGCAGCAGCAATAAACGCAGGTTTGCTTCCTTGCCGCCCAACTGATCACACCTCCACCGAATATAATCAGAAAACCGCTATTGGATTTACGGTCCCGATGATCGCCTGCCCAATCTGCATGCCGCCCAAATGCAATCGAAAATGCCTTGTCGCTAGGAGATACCGCATAGTGCGCTTTGCTTCAGTCCAATCTGCTGCATTCGGCGCACTCACCTTTCCCCCAAGTAACCAAACGCTGATCACTACATCTTGCCTCGCATTGATCGCTATGTAGAGCAAACCACCAACCAAACTGGAGTATGAAGTATTGTTTGGTAGCTTGCTGCTCCTCCTTTGCTTGAAGATAGCTGGGGTCCATCGGGATAAGTGATGGCTTTACCGTTTCGAGTCCGAATCGCGACGCCAGCCGCTGGATGTAGCACTGTTGGTTGAGCAGAAACCTTCCATCATTTTCCCGCTCCACCTGTATGCCCAGGTACTGCCGCACATCGCCAAGGGAAGTGGTTTTGAACTTTCTCGATAATGCTTTCAGGATCGCTTCATATTCCACCTCGGTCTCACACACGATGAGCATATCGTCGACGTACAGAAGGATGAACGCTTGCTTCTCACCCTTGGTCCTTACGTGTAGGCACACACCAGCAGTTGATTGTAGAAATCCCAGCTTCTTGAAGCAATCGTCAATCGCCTGGTTCCAAATTCGACCGGATTGCTTCAGACCGTAGAGGCTTTTCTTCAAATGGCAAACTTCTGCGGGATTCCCAGTCTCGTATCCTTTCGGTTGACGCATGTATACGACCTCGGTAAGCGTCCCATACAGGTAGCCCGTCTTGACATCGACGTGTTTCACTACAAGTTGACGACGGATGGCAATGGTTAGCAAAGAACGAAATTTGACCTGTTTTGCCACCGGAGCGAACACCTGGTCGTAGTCAGTGCCGAACTTCTGACTAAAACCTTGTGCGACCAGTCTCGCCTTGTAGCGTGTCACGTTTCCATGCTCGTCCAATTTCCGCTTGTACAGCCATTTGCAGCCAACCGCCTTTCGTCCATCTGGAAGGACCTCAACTGTCCATGTCGAGTTATCTTGAAGGGACTGGATCTCTTCTTCCATCGCAGCTATCCACTATTCGCTCTCTTGTCCGCTTACTGCTTCTTCATACGTCCTCCGTTCAGTAGCTGCTGCCATGTTGCTTGCTTCATGGTACCGCTGTGGGGCGACACCTTTGTTGGACCGCTCTGAACTTCGTGCGATGGTTTCATCCAAATCTTCATGAAGAGACTCGTCGCAAGAATCGAAGTACGCGTCGGTTACGTCCGACCTTCCATCGTCAATCTCTGGATCGTTTGGATCCGGAACTTCTTGATTTGCGGAGGTAACGGATGTAGAATTTCCTCGTACGACTCCTCCTCCAGATTAGGAACATCGGTACCGGGTTGGACCAACTCCTCCTCAAAGAAACGAACGTCTCGACTGATGATCAGCTTGTTAGTGGCCATATCACTGAATCTGTAGGCCTTGTGGTTACTGGAATAGTCGACGAACGTCATGTCCTTCGACTTATTCTGGAGTTTGCTTCGCTTTTCCTTCGGCACATAGACAAATGCTCTGCACCCAAACACTTTCAGATGTGAACCGTTCGGTTTACGTCCCCACCAAAGCTCGTATGGAGTGATCTCCACAGCGCGAGAAGGTGGGTGGTTCTGTAGGTACACGGCCGTAGCGGTTGCTTCAGCCCAAATCGTGCAGACATCCTGGCGTCCATTAGCATGCACCGGCACATTTCAATGATGTATCGATTTCGTCTCTCCGCCACTCCGTTCTGCTGTGGCGAATTTCCGGCAGTAAACTCGGAGTGGATTCCATGCTTGCGGTAGAACTCCAGCAGTACTTCGTTCGAATACTCCCCTCCCCGATCAAACCTGATGCGCTTGGGGTACTTCCCGAACTGCGTGTGGACATAATTTCAGTATTCCACTATGCGTTCTGCGACCTCGGATTTGTGCTTGATAAAGAAAACCGTACAGTCTACTAAAGATACAAAATAACGATATCCACTCAAGTCCATAAACGTCCGAGTGGATGAGGTCTAATGGTGCGGAGGTCTTCTTCTCGGGAGTCTTGGGGTAGGGAGTTCGAGCCTGCTTTCCTTTCACACAGCATTTGCAACCTTCACGTATTCCGCAATCTTCAACTTTCATACCGGTAACAAGCTTCTTTTTCAGCAGAACATCCAACGCATCAGCTTCCCAGTGTCCAAACCGTCGGTGCCAGGTGTGCTGACAATCTCGCTTGTGAGATGCAGTTACCCTCGCGGCGACTGCTTGTTCTTGCTTATTCAGCCGGTATAATCCTCTGCACTCGCAGATGCAATTTCCTTCCCATCGACGATGGTGTTGCACTTCATCGTCATCGAATTCAACCTTCGCCTTTCGAGTGGTCATAGTAAACACTGACAAAAGACTTGCCGACAGCTTTGGCACAAACAAAACGTGGTTGAGAAGAATTTTATTCGTGCTTCCAGAACCGTCCACACATTCGATCACACCAGTTACAGTACCAGCGACCGCTACTACACGCCCGTCAGCCAACTCCACTTCGCCTGTAGCCGGTTCTAACTCCTCGAAGAAATCCCTGTTGGAAGTCATGTGCGAACTTGCACCGGAATCGATGATCCAGTCGTTCGCCGTGTCGCCAGTTCCGATGGTCAGTGCGTACATGTTGCTGTAGCCACCATCCCGAGCGGTCTTCGCATTCTGTTTCTTCGATCCGAATTGCTCTCGAGCTTGCTTTCTCTCTGTAGCTGCTTGCAGTCCCGTTGTTTGTGGCCAGGCTTCTTGGAGAAATGACACACAATCGGCTTTCGTCCCGCCGCTTTCAATGTCGTCCCTGCGGTTGCGTTACGATTTTGCTTCCTTACCTTGGCCAGTAGCTTCTCCCGGATCAGGTTCAGCGTCAAGGCATCATCCGTACGTATTTCGAGGGCAGTCGTCAATGCGTTGAATGATTTCGGCAATCCTCGCAAGATAAAGGCCACCATGGTATCCTCTCCCAGGTCCTTTCCTGCGCTGCACAGCTTCGTGTACAGGTCTTCCATCTTTGTGAGGTAATCGTCCATATCCTCACCTTCCGTGTATCCGGGTTTCGCACATCCGTTGTAGTAACGAAACCCTAGTGGACAACGCTGCCTTTTGATGATGCATGGCCAACGCCGTCTTCGCCGCACGAATCACGCCAAACTGATTTTCCTCCAGCAGTAGCAGAATCGTTGCGCGAGCCTTTTCATCGCCTTCCACCCACGCCGCCGCTTAACCTTCTCCAGCTGCCGATGGGTTGTTCTTGATGTGATGTCCATAAACCTTCCCGGATCAGCAGCGCTTCGGTGCGAAGCTTCCATGCTCCATAATTTGCGTTGTTCAGCTTCGTAGAATTCTTCAGATCCATCATTTCGCAGGTTTGGCTTCAATCTTGAACTTCTAGAAACTTCTCCAGGAAAAAAACTTACACGTTGCTAAGGGCCCATAACCTGTTAGCAGAGCGTGAAAAAGAAACAACTGATCGCTAAAGATTGTAATAACAGTGGAATAAATATTTTTTTATTAATCGTTCTTTACAGGCTACTTTGATAGGTTTCAGCTGGTTGCTGTGATTGTTCGTTATCTCAGTTGCCGTCGTACAATTTGCCCGTGTTCATAGGCGACAGGAAGCAGTGGGCTTCTTTTAAAGATCTTTACGTTAGCGGCGTCGATAAACCTAACTAGTGATCTAAAGCTACAATTACTGATGTCCCATCTGGAAGGTGACACCAGAAGCCTAGTTAGCAGTTACTCTATCACCGACGCAAACTATAAACAGGTGTGGGATACACTTGTAGAGCACTTCGACAAACCAAAGTTCACAGTTGTCGCTCTGGTTCAGGAGTTCTGGGACCATCCGGCAATAAGGACTTCGAATCTTGCAAGCTTACAAAAGTGAGTGTCAACGTCCGACGAGGTAATTCATCAACTCTGTGCCCCGGGGCCAACTTGCGAAACGAGAGATCCTTGGTTGAATCACATCGTACTCAAGAAGCTTGATGACGGTCTTCGGTCTCAATGGGCACAGCATATTGTGGATAATGACGACCCAACATTCGTCGATCTTCTCAAGTTTCTTAAAAGGAAGTGTGAAGCGTTGGACACATGTGCAGCATTCGGTGGAAAACCCTCGGAATACGGCCGAAAGGAACCTCATAGAGATGACCACAAGCAACTCACCGCGAAAAAGGAAATCAAGGGCATTCAATGCAGTTCAACAACAGTCGTGTCCGGTTTGCGCGGAAAGCCACAGGTTTTATGAGTGCACCGTCTTGAAGGAAGCTTCTGTCAACGAAAGGCGCGAACGAGTGCAGCAAGCGAAACTATGCTTCAATTGTCTGAGACCAAACCATTGCGCCAAATCCTGTCCGTCGAAGTCGGTATGCCGCACACCACACAGTCAACAACCACACCATACGATGCTGTGCAAGGCAGACAACAATGAGCTAACATCGACCCCGCCGTCAGAACAGCAAGTTTCGTCTTCGCCTTTACCACAGCAGCCGCAAAGTTCTGCAGCAGTCGACATCAAGCCAGCGCCGGGACGGGACTTGACAATCGAGCTTCTCACTCTTCTTAATGTTTTTGAAGAATGCCCTTCGGAAACTTGTGCGTGGTGTTTGACGGAGTTGACCAAGGATGCCAGGAATGTAAAATATTTATTCTATATTAATTTGGATTTTATGCGGAGTTCCTTCCGCATTTTTGCTCAACACAATAAAAACAACCATAAACAAACAACAATATCCAACGCTTAAAACACGCAATGCACTCAATTTTTCAACTTTCCTTTCGCAAATATAAAAAAAATTAACAATGCCATTCACGTCAACATTGATTCCGGCATCACTGCTAGCCAGATTGATGCGATCCCTCTGTCCTTTTTATTCCACGATTGCTACTGTCAAATCGACCAATCAGAAACTGGCTCGGATTTGACAGCAAATTGGCTCGAAATCGCTACCCGATTGTCAAGTCCCGTCCCAGAGCCAGCGGTGTCCTGCACGACTAACGTCAAAAACACAGCTGTTCTTCGGTTGTCATCGGCCTACTACCAACGGCTTTAGTACGAGTAAAGCGAGTTGATGGTCAGTACCAGGAAGTACGAGTGATGATTGACAACGGTTCACAAGCATCACTTATCACAGGCTTATGTGCTGTCCAAGTTCCCGCGGATCGTACCAAATCAGTGATTGGATCTTGAACGGCTAAAATGTTTGGAAACATTGCAGTTAGCGGACCCACATTTTGACAAGCCTGGCAGAATCGATATTATTCTCGGAGCTGATGTTTTCTTGGCTATTTTGGAAGATGTGTCGGGACTTGTAGTGGCGATCAACTCAACTTTTGGATGGACTCCACAACGAACAATGACATGACAACGGACGAACAACGACGACAACCCCGCAAGCTACGGACATGGACTCTCTCTAGGAAATTAACCACAACTTCGTTCACCTTCCTTACTGTTACAACAATCGACACAGAACTCTGAGATCCTTAAACTCTGTTTCAAACACTATGTAATTTATTTATTTTCTCTCTCCGGGAGCCCCTTCCTTTCAAAGAGACGAACCAGCTAAAGGCTGAAAGTATCTTTGATAAAGCAAAAAAAAACTTTTGGATGGATTGTTGCCGGTCAAGTTTTCGACGCCAGCTAGGTGAATTGCAACACGGCCACCATCAGTCTCAGCATGGATATGGACATCGACAAGGTTCTTCGGAAATGTTGGGAAGTTGAAGAGGTCAACAGACCGAAACCTTTGACACAGGAGGAGCAGCAAGCAGTGAATTTCTTTAATACTAAGCATCGACGATATGAAATTGGTAGATTTATAGTGCGTTTACCGTTCGATGAAAGCAAACCCGCATTAGATGAATCTCTGCCAGCAGCAATCCAGCGGCTGAAGGCGATGAAGATTCGTTCGAGATCCACACTTCAAAAAGATGTACGGTGAGTTCATGACTGAGTACTTTAATCTTGGTCACATGGAGAGGATTCCAGACGACGAGGTTAACGAAAAGTTTCTTCCACATCACGGTGTCATGCGGCAAGACAGTGTCACAACCAAATTGCGAGTCGTGTTTGACGGCTCGTGTCAACCGTCATTCGGAATTTCTTTGAACGAGAAACTCCGAAGGTCACCGAGGACTTGCCTGTCGTCCTCACTCGTTTGCGTAGCTACGCTTTCGCCTTTATTGGGGATACGATGTTGATTACTTGCGTACTGTATGGAGAGCGGAAGCCGATAAGCCCATTGAACATTACCGGTTGCTGACAATTACGTGCGGGACTTCATGTGCGTCATTTCTGGTCATCGAATCCTTACGACAAGCTGCCCGTGATGCCCGTGCGCAGTTTCCAGTTGCAGCTGATCGAGTTCAGGAAAACTTTTATGTTGATGATTTCCTCTCTGACGCACTCACGTTGAAAAAAGACATCGTTAGAATTACATCGGAAGCAGGCTTCCATCTTCGGAAGTGGTCAGCAAATGATTCCTGGCTGCTGGACGAGGATGCAAACGTTGCTCAACCCGAGGCTCAATCTTCAGTCCCTGTTAATTTACAATCGGAAGCGGTTGCAGTAAGAGCACTGGGTATTCATTGGTACCCAGGTACAGACTCTTTCGGATTCCGGTTGAATTTCGACATCGACAAGCCAAACACCAAGCGGCAACTTCTTACAGATTCAGCCTGGCTTTTCGATTCCACAATGACTTACAATGGGATGACCCACTTCCAGCTGTTATCAACAAGGAGTGGAACAACATCAAGGCAAGTTTGGCATCAATCGAAAACATCCGCATTCCAAGATGGATCGTAAATCACCACGGAGCGGCATAGCTACATGGATTTGCTGACACGTCTGAAGCAGCCTATGCAGCAGTGGTGTACGTCAGATCCAAAGCCAATGATGGCAATGTCAGCATTGAGCAAAACCAAGGTTAATCCTATTCAGCAAGTGTCGCTTCTTCGGCTTGAATTAAACGCTGCCGTTCTTCTTGTGGAGCTCATGAAGCAGCAGATTCTCGAATCATTGGATCACTTGGATGTTACCTTTCACGTGTGGACGGATTCTACCGTTGTGCTTGGATGGCTCAAGTCGCATCCCAAGAAATGGAAAACTTTTGTGGCAAATCGGACATCGGCGATATTAGATTTGCTGCCTCGTAGTTCGTGGCATCACATATCATCGAGTGAAAATCCTGCTGACTATGCATCTAGAGGTTTGCTATCAAAAAAGCTGGTTGACCACAATTTGTGGTGGACTGGTTCGTCCCTCCTGTACGACAACGAAGACATCTGGAAGGAAAGTACAGAAGCGGTACACATTACGGAAGACACAACGAAGCAAAGAAGAGCAATTTCGGCGGTTACGGCTGCTGTTAAACCTGCATCGGACTGGAAAGTTGAAGAATATCTCCTGAAACTAAATACATCTTTTAAGAATTCGCAACGAGAGCTAGCGTGGGTCTACAGATTCAAGGTCAACTCACTAGGGAAGCTACGAGGAACTGAGAAGATTACTGGACAACTGAAGCCATTGGAAGTTCAATGATGCCAATCTACAGTAATATAAATAAAAGTGAAATTGAGAGCAGACATTTTTGTTCCACAAGTTTTATTCATTTTCGGTTCGGAAATTCTGAAAAGTCCCGGTTTCGCGGGGTAGAACCATAGAGGTAACTCTAAGACCACTGGGTCTCAAAGAAAAACATTATTATTTTTGGCTCACTCAGTACCAGAACAACGGTCCCAAGCAGTCCCAAGCTATTTCACTCACCCCTGCATGTTCTGCATGAATCCACACACCCCTGATGTTATCTGTCAAACTTTCATAGCGAATCAAAACAAACATAGTGTAGTAATAGAATTTCAACTAGAATAGGGTACGTTAATCGTTTGCTTGGGACCAATAGGCTACTAAAGTGGTGAGCCAATTTAAAATCGTTAGTTTCGTATTGATTGTTGGTAGAACTTCGCGTCAGTTCTCGGTAGTCGTACCAACAATCAATATGAAACTAACGATTTTAAATTGGCTCACCACTTTAGTAGCCTATTGGTCCCAAGCAAACGATTAACGTACCCTATTCTAGTCAAGATTCTAGTACTACGCAATGTTTGTTTTGATTCGCTATGAAAGTTTGACAGATAAAATGAGGGGTTATTGGTTATTCGACAAGCTTGGGACCGAAGATAGTACCAGAGATGAGCCAAAAAGTTGAGCACGTTTCTTCGGGACCTACTTGTCTTAGAGTTACCTCTATGGTCGTACCTTGTCCACTTGCGCAACATTTTGAACGATTAACACAGTGTATGGTTTTTATTTTAATTGACCGTTCTGATGTTTATAACTCGCACACTTGCGTAATCCCATTTTCAAGTGTTTAGTTTGCTATCCTCAAGGGGTAACTCACTCTGCCACCTTGTGTTTAACACTCCAAAAACACAGTTCGACACACTCCAAACACACTTCCACCAGAATTTTCTATTAATTCTGGCACCACTTTCATGACTGTTTACATTCGATCAAGCATTCGATTGTTATGTTTATAAACAGTAGTTTTACATCTACGACGAATTCATTCAGAGAAATATGCGAGAGATGGCTCAGAACGTGGCAGAGAAGGCAGCCATTGGTGGACCTTCTCTCGAAAGCTTGTATGGGAGGTACGCGGATCGACCACATGAGTTTAGTTTCATGGAGGGGAAGATCCTGTGCATTCTGGATCTTGCGGATATTGTGCGAACAAATGGAATTAATCTGCTTTAAAAGCACGTAAAAAAGAGCGAGTCAGGGCGTGAATTGCATCCGCCGAGGAACAAGACGACGAATTTGATGGTCACAAGGAAAAACTCTGAATGAAGGGCTTTTTCTATGTCAACCAATGCATGCGTTTGAGAATTGAGTGACAAGCACCTGGAACAGTTAAAAAAAAAAACTTCCAGTTACTACCAGCTTTATTAGGCTTCCATATTAAATTTATATTTGTTAGAAAAGTCAACAACGTCTTGCGCTAGGTACGAATTGTTGTGTTTAGAGGCTTTGCAATAAGCCGAGGATGTAGTTTCTTAAATCTTCATCTTGATTAACCCACAAAACGCTACACATGTTATGCTTCGTTGAAATGCCTGGTGGTGGTGGTGGAACGGAAGCCAATCCCGGTGGTACGGCTATCGGCACGTTGCCTTCGATCTTGATATTCACCGAATTCACATTGATTGAGCCCTTCTCATTCATCGATACGGTCCATCCCGCGAAGCGCTCGTTTAGCAGATTGTACCTTGTTCTCAACTGTTCGAAGGGTTGGTCCCGGATCGTCAATTTTCACCTTCACAATGAACAAAACAAGCATTAAAACTACATTTCATGAGTCACGCTTGAATGCCATGCTTAAACGACATAAAGTTTACCTTATTACGTGACGATTGATTCCACATTTGTTGAAGATTTCGTTGATGACGCTTCGGATCTGATGGCTTTTTAGCTTCATCCTTTAGGTTCACACTACTGGATCAGCTGCATGATGCCTTTCGCGTCTGCATGAGCACTGACACTCATGTATTTGACCTGCCGATTCTCGAACTCCACATTTTTCGCTCCACCAAGAATCTTGTGTTCGACCCAAGGTTCGACCGTTCCCTGGACGTGATAATATTGATATTAGGCACCCATTTCGTCTTTCTCCTGCAGCGAGAGGGCCAATGCCCGTTTCAATTACAAATCTGCACATCTGCATAACAACAAAGGAGCCGCAGGAGGATCTGCCATTATCAGCATTCTGTTATGGTTGAGGATATGGTTGCCAGTAAATATATTTTTTTCGGTTGAAGTTTTGACAGCTCGGTGAACATGATGAAACACCCAGAAACACCTTCCGACACCCAAAAACACACATGAAACACAATAAGCATAGACACAAGGTGGCAGAGTGACTTACCCCCTGGCTATCCTCACTTTCGCTCTAACCAAAAATGTTGGTTTGTTATTGTTATCCACACTTTCGGACCATCAATACTCTTGCATATAGAATGGACTATACGCTTGTTTACGTTGGTACCCCAAGAAATTCTATCCTTTATAATATGCATTTAAATGTTATTGTGACGGTAAGGAGCAATGAACACAGGAGGGAGGTACCGAAAACCTTCAAATGTTGCTGAATTTGTAAATATCGAAAAAGCAAAAAAAACCTCATAGATCAGTGCACGAAGATTTGCGGCACTCTTCCCTCTCCCGTAAATTTTGACAGTTTTGGGTGGTTTGTTTTGGCTCCCATTCGTTGCCATCTCTTTTACTCACAGACAAAATGATAGGAAGCAAAAAGTGAGGTTAGGGACCGTGCACTGATCTATTGTAGGGTGCAATGCTGATGTTGACGTTATGTTCGTTAAATTTACCACGCAGTCTTGGGTGAGAGTAAATCGTTTTTTCGATGTAAATACAATTACAAAATTTAAAACCAATTTTCTTAACGATTTGCAATCTACTCGGGTATAAGAATTCATGCATTGGTTGGCATAGAAAGCTAACGAATAACTGTGGAAGTGCATCTAGAGCACTAAGTTGAGAGCCGGCAAAAAAACCCTCGCAAAAGAAGCGTAAAAGCCTAGAACAGAAGCCCTATTCGAAAACTATATACGAACCAAAATTATTTTGCTTCATTCGTTAACTCTCCGCTGGGTGGCATTGCCCAACTATTCCCAGTAGCAATATTCGATCAATACAAAATGTCTTCGCCTAACACAGAAGTTTCGACCACCGTTAAACACTCACCCATAATCCATGAACCACTGGTAGTCCGAATAGTCGTGGCTGAAGTCCTGCGACGAGGCAATCGAGCAGCTCAGCGGCGGCAGGTACGGATTGCAGTTGGTATCCGAATCGGGACTAGTGGCTGCCATCTTGCCTACGCCCGGTTGCTGTTGACCGACGGTAACAGTCCTTTTCAAATGCTGACTAACGCTCTGCAGTCTCTGCAGTAGCGCTACTGTATTACTGGTAGCCTGGTGATTGGTGCTACCGTTGTTATTGTTGATATTATTACTGTTGTGGTGATTGCTCAATATTTGCTCCCGCAGAGCATGATAATTCCGATTGATATTGTCCAGCACGATCTGGACGTTGGTTTTGAGATTCTCGTCGTTCAGCAGACTGTCGTCACCCTCGTTGCCACCACCGTCGAAGAAGCAGTGAGCTGCCGTTGGCCCTGCTGAGAACGTTCCCGTCGGCGTGGTTGTATGGACATTGTTGTTGTTGTTGTTGTTATTATTAGTACTGTTGCTGTTGTTGTTGTTGTTATTGGGCCAGAAGTTTGCGTTGGAAGCCAATGGACGACGGATGGGTGAGTTTTGCTTGCTGACGATGAGCGGACGATGCTGTTGATGGTTTTGATTATGATGATGATTCAGGAGGTACTGATTCTGCTGCGACAACACAAACTTCCCCTGCTGCTGTTGACGGTTTGGGTACTCTGACATACGAAGAAATTTAAGCTCTGAAAATGAGAGAAGAAAGGGGGACCAAATTAATTCGACTTCGTTAAGAAAATAGTTGTGTCCATTTCGGACGAAATAATTCGGAGTCCTGTGCAAAGGGAGCGCACACCACCACGCTGGGGGAGGCACGGACAGTGACAGTGATTGATTTATGTAATGTTACCTGAATTTTGCAACAGCGGTCAAACAAACGGAACGCAGCAGGAGGAGTAGCTGAACTGCGTGATCAAATCAGATCGGAGTTTACCCGACGAGGGTGGCCCAAACAGAGCTGCGCTCGCAATGAAGGACAGAAGGAAGTCGACTGCGCTGTGCCGCGGCAGCAAAAGTGTCTGTTTTGGTCATTAACAGGCTGCACCTACACACAATGTGTGTACAATGATCGAAGCGGCATAGTGATCGTGCGTGCACCATATATGCATAGTGCATATGGCGGAGAGTCGAGCCAAAGATTAATATGGTGTCATGTAGTTCCTGAATTAGGTTGCACACGCCGCACGGGAGGATCGATTCCGACGACGAGGGAATTTGCTGCCTGGTTCTATAGGTGCTTGATCTCGTGGCAGGTAATTTGTAGTGCAGTTATCGTGGAGCATAACACGGATGCTTCAAAGTTGGTTACATTTTAGACAATTAGGAATAAGCACTAAATTAGCATTTAAAAAAAAGGGGGAAGCGGGAAAGCTTCGCTACCCTGCCACGTTGCATTTAAACACAATTTGGTTTTGTGAGGGTTCTGTAGACCATGATTTACACTTTTAGAATGCTTTAAAACCTTGATAAAACTGGCAATGCACAGTGGGCCAGGAATGAAATCTAGCAGGAAAAAAAATAATAATAACGCTCTGGGATTGCATCCAATTAAGTTGACGTCTTGAGTGAAGTTTCGTGGGATGTGTTCCATTTGGTGAATTTTCATTTAAATTTGACTGATGAATTTTTTTAAATAAACCTATTATTCCAGCAGACTTATTTCTGACAGACAAGGAATCAATTTTGACAGGGATTCTTAATTTATTTTCTAAGTGTCAAATTTAAGTGAAAATTCACCAAATGGAGCACAGCCTCAGTGATAAAATTTGATGTTATGGCGAAAAAGATACATTAATTTTAAAACTAAATGCATACTCTTGCCCCACTTTACTCTAATTAAATTGTATGAAACTAGCGAGGTGAGCCAAGCTAAAATATATAATCTGATTACGAAAAATTCCCTGAATTTGAATAAAATTCCCTGAGATTCCCTGATTTTCCAGGCAAAAAAATAATTCCCTGATATTCCCTGATTTCCCTGATAGTCGGCACCCTGTTTTAGAGTACTGAACAAAAATTAATGAATTAATTTTCTAAAAAAATGCGCAAGTGAGCGCAAAATGCCATCAATTATTCAAAATGACCATCAAATAAACCAGAATTCCTCAAAAAATCTCAAAGATATATTGTGATATAATGGATTTGAATCAAACAATATATTTTATTTGAACAAGTGCAGCACACATTATTCTATTATGTACATTAAGGTGGGTCAAGTTTGAATGGCGCTTTCGATCTGTATTGAGATCCTTAACAACTGTTCCAAATTTGAACAAATTTCCTTATGATCTGCATTTATGGGCGATCTTTAAAATTTTGCGTAGAAAAATATAAGGAAAACGGAACAAAGCTATTCATATGCTTGTCAAAACTAAAAAAAATTAAAATTTGAACCAAAGCTAAGATTTAGATTGGAAAAACTGTGCAGAACAACTTTATCAAAGATCGCAAATCTATTATAAACATTTGTCACAGAAATGGAACTTCGAATCGAATAGTGGCTCCATATTATTTTTGTGAACACTAGCGCACCAAGAGGTAGAAGGCATGCTTTACATGGGTAGCATGCTTTGAAGGTGTGACTGCCAGTATAAAAACCCGTGTTTTTGACCAAAATTGAGCAATCTTTGAATTTTGAAAAAAAATGGAATAGTTTTGCTGAATTTGTTCAATTAAAATATATTGTTTGATTAAAATCCATATCTCCTTTGAATTCCGAAATCCTTGGAAATTATTATCAAATCAATGCATTAAAGTCAATAAGCTGTAAAACTTTGCAAGTCCCTTATTTAAAAAAAAACTAGGTTATCGGAAAATATTCAATGTCAGACGTCAGAAATATTTATTTTCGTTCCAGATTTTTGGAAATTTGTTCAAGTTTGATTTTTTATTAGGTCCAGATTTTTTTCTAATCCTTGTCTCAGAACCGAAAAAATCAAGTTACAGTATGTATGTTGTTATTGAAGGTAAATCCCCTCCAGAATTATTATGTTCAATGAATAAAAATTAATAACGAGGAAGATAAAGTTTGTTCCAGGTTTTTCAAGGTAGTAGCGTCCAGAACGTCAGACACATCAGCAATACCTGCTCCTTACAAGATTTTCAAAATTTGATCCGCGAAGAAATCCGCGACTTCAAATACTAATCCACAACAAATAAAAAAACTGTTTTCATTGCTTAAAAATAGGGGTTTCGATCTAATTTCCGTCCTACTAAGCACAACCCGCGCTTTACCTCCTTTTTTAAAGGGTTTGAACAAAACATGGTTAAATTTCTCTCAAAGATGAATTCTACATTTATTCACCTTTCCATACGTACCATTGGATTTGATAAAGAGTCACAAATTGTTGAGATATTGTTTAAAATCTAATACAGCTTCTTGATTCTAAATTCGTTCTACGAGTTTCAATTCCGTCCTAACGCATTGAAACGCCATTAGATTTTCTTCGTCCAACAGATAAACGTAGAAAAAGGGGATTCGCTAGGAGCGCTTCTTTTGTTTTGAGAACAATGAGCGTAAATATTCATACAATGCACTCTAATAGGATTTATTCTGTAGCTAATGAACTAACGCACCTGAACAAACCTATTATTGATTTGTGCATGGTGGAATCATTGATATTATTGATCTTTTCTGATCGATAGAACGGAATTGGGCGATTATGACGAAGTAGTGCTCTACCCTACTACTAAATGTGCATTACTCCTACATGGCATTTCAAGCTTATTGCTTTTTGGCTCCTCCCTATTTAAGTCGATTCCATAGCGAAGCGAAGAAGCGAGCGAAGCGCTGAAAAGAATGTAAGGAATAATGGAGATTCCCATTACTGATATTATTATTCCTTACATTCATTTCAACGCTTTGCTCACCTCTTCGCTTCTCTTCGCTCTCGCTATGGCATCGACCTTAATATTTTTTGAAGCACTTCCACATTTTAATTGAGAGCTTTATATCTTTCTATGACTGTAACCCAAGGAAGACGAGAAATTTTCCAACCCGGAAAATGAATCGAACCCAGTCGCTTACATTATGAGATTCTATTGAATAAAAGCGACCTAGCTTTTCAGGAACAATATTTTAAAACATTTATGCATTTTAATGTAAAATGCAAATTAACTTGGAAATGATTACCATCCAAATCTCAATAATAAAAAAATAATACAATGTAATAAATGTAATTTGAGGTTTTAATTTTTAAGAACAATAATACTGAAAATAAATCTTCTAAGGAGTATTCCAACAGAGTTTTAAGAAAAAGGGAAGTGCTTTCTGAATTCCGAGGATAGTTCCAACAAAATTTTAAGGAAAATGTCTAAGGAATTCCGAGGAGTATTCCAAGGATATTCCGATGATAATTTATAGAAAAATCAAAAATAGATTCCAAGGAAATTATGAGGAGCATTTCAAATAATTAAAGGGAATTCTGAGCAGAACTTAAAAGGAATTCCTAAGGTTAATCCATGGACTTTTCAGGAGAGTACTGCAAATGTTTTTTTTTCAGGAGTATTTTTCGGAGAATTGTCAGAATTATTCACAGCATTGCAGGTGAATTCAGAAAGTGTTCTGCAGAATATTTTCAAGAGTATTATGGAATAAATTATAGAAGAATTTAATTTTTCCATAAAACATTTCGAGATCCTGGACACAGAAAAAGGATCAAGATTTAACGTATGAAAAAAAAATTCTGTGGCTTAAATTTTTTAAGATTTCATGTATAGAAATCCTGGATTTAGGAAAATCTTCTAGGTATTTTATTTAAAATTAAATACTCCGGACTTAAAGGAGGGAGGATTAGCGAGAAGATTAGGGAACGTGAGAAATTTTCTAGATCCAAAACTTCCTTCTTCTAATTCTGGGATTTTGGCGCTTTGAATGTTTTCTAGATCTTGGACTTGGAGTTAGAAACTTTAAGGCCTTGATATTTTAAGAGATCTTGGACTTAACCCGAAGGCCGAGAAAACCAAGCATGGAATCAACTCGTACTACGATAAAAATTAAAGCTCACATGGTGTAATGAATGAAGGTACGAAAAAATAGGTCCAGATTTTGTTTTTTTTTTCTCTAAAAAGTTCAAAGAGGTGTTATTTTTCTGGACATGCTTTAAAATTCCTGAAATATTTACTGCTGATTATTCAAATATTTAAAGTTTTACTGTATGGGGCTTGATTGATTAAGTCTGTCTGGAAGTTTGAGCAATTTCAGTAAACTTCTTCTATTTTGAGCACCCTTGTTCAAACTGCTGTATTTTTAAAAACCATTAGCCAAATGAGTAGAGATTTTGTTCATTTGTTATAAAAACGTAAAACTTATATTTTACTTCAATTTTAGAAAACAAAAATTGGAAGAAAATTTCTAAGGAATTAATTATATCGTCCGGCCATTTTCCACAGAGATGGCGCTGTTCCGTTGGTAGGAAGTGATAAAAATCCCCACATAGAAATTGAGAGAAGTGGGAATAACTCTGACTATATGTTTTTTAGTATTACTTCTACGTGAAGTCAACGATTTACATAGTTGAAGATGCTAGTTTCAAATAACAGACTGTAGTGGTAATTTTTATACGATAGATGGAGTAGATGAAAGCATAGAGTTGATAGTTCCGTTAGAGTACGGCAGTGTGAAGATTGCATATAGATATTAGAATAGCGAGCTAGAACAACTTTTAAGGAAGGTACAAATCGGTTTTTTCATCTCTCTTTACCAAACTCCCCCTTTGGAGAGGGATGGTGAGGGTGCGGTAAAAATCGGTAGAACTGTTTCAAACACACAATTGGTACTTGAGCGGGTCGGTTTTCATCCCTTTTTGCCAGTGGTGGCGGGGGGGGGGGACACCCCTCACCATCCCTCTCCAAAGGGGGAGTTTGGTAAAGAGAGATGAAAAAACCGATTTGTACCTTCCTTAAAAGTTGTTCTAGCTCGCTATTCTAATATCTATATGCAATCTTCACACTGCCATAATCTAACGGAACTATCAACTCTATGCTTTCATCTACTCCATCTATCGTATAAAAATTACCACTACAGTCTGTTATTTGAGACTAGCATCTTCAACTATGGGAATAACTCGTTTTCGGTGCATATTCAGGTAAAAAAAAAGTGAACGGCAATCTAAAGAAATTAGTCAGCGACTTTGTCGTTCAATTTTTTTCCCAGAAGTTATTGTTAAACAAGTTACCGTTCCGATTCAAATTTCGGACGATTCAAATTTCGGACACTTTCATTTTTAATTAAATATTACATCCAGTTAGAAACAAAGTAATAATGTTAGATGTTCGTGGAGGGCACTAGTCAAAAAAATTTAAAATTTACAAGACATGTGGATCATATTCGACCGAGATAATCAACTTTTAAAAGTGTCCGAAATTCGAGTTTAAGTGTCCGAAATTTGAATCGGCACGGTACCCATTAACCTCGAGCCCGCCACGGGTAATTGGTACCCAATACTAACCTAGAACTACTGCTGTTTAAAATATAAATTCAAGCATTACTGATTTGTGGCTCCGCAAGTGTCACACACGACTGAGCCTAGCAAATAAACGAACTAGTAAAAAAAAAGTTACAATAAAATTAAAATAATTTTTACCCACAAAGTTTTACCTGCTTTACTACCAGTCCCCAGAGAGCCAAAATATTCAAATTTGAGAGAGAAAATTTGCTCTCACTAGTTCAATTTCAATGTCTCAACATGCCATGTATTTTGATGACACTCTATTTGTGATTTCCCTTTCACAGACTCAGGCATACCAAAAGTACCGCCTCATGACAGTATTCCAACGGCTGTCGCTTTCTTTTTCCTATGACAGCCTTGAGATTGAGCTATAAGCGACAGCCCACAGTGAGGCTGTTATACGACATGCAACGTTGCCGTCTTGAGCAGTACACGACAGCTCGTTCTTAGTCATGTATTTTGTTCGTTCGGCATGACAGCCTCGGATGGTCAATCGTAACGTTCCTCGTAC
The DNA here is from genome assembly GCF_037179485.1 of Ochlerotatus camptorhynchus. NCBI lineage: Eukaryota > Metazoa > Arthropoda > Insecta > Diptera > Culicidae > Ochlerotatus > Ochlerotatus camptorhynchus. The sequence continues at coordinate 4,639,824 of NW_027041033.1, read as the reverse complement.
ACACAACAAGCAGTCCGTCCAACTACCAGTATTGCGCCGGAGCTCGTTCGGTTGCTATAACGTTCGTGCTGCCCATTGCAAAATTTTCATCCGATATTTTTTTAAAACGCGCGGTCTCCGGCGAAAAATATAAGCCTACCCGACACGAACCGGACTTCTACCAAACCCCAACCCGATGTTGGCCCGACATTGACCCGACATAAACGCAGAATTGACCCTACATCGACCCGAAATTTGGTCGACGTCGATCATAAATTGACCTTACATTTATCCGACATCGGGCCGACATATCTGTTCGGGATCATTCTTCTGGGTTTCTTCCATACTCCACAGCCGTATATCAATTGTATATAATGTCTCGTGACAGCCTTTTCGTGACAGCCACTTGGGTAAGTTGAGGGATGTCGTCGGTTTGTGAAGGCTGTTATGACGACAGAAACATTGAGAACCTGGTCAAAACAAGGTTGCAAATACTCATTTCAGCTAAAATAATGTTTTTCGGAATAATAAAACCAAAAGATGGTATGATGGCATGTTTAACTTGTGACTTACAAGAAGAGGTTACAAAGTATGCGTTTGAAACATAAAACCTGTAAATTTTGCTTTCTATGAGTCACAATCAGCGATTTTCTGATCGCTGAGTGAGTGAGTGAGTGAGTGAGTGAGTTTGTGAAAAATCGCTGATTGTGACTCTCATGAAGTGAAATAAACAGGTTTAATATGTCAAACACATTCTTTGCAACCTCTTCTTGTATCCTACCAATTCAAAATTTGATCATGGCATCTAATTATTTCATAATTTAGAAAAACATTGTTTTAGCTGAAATGAGTATTTGCAACCTTGGTCATAAAGAAATGTATAAATACAGCCCATTCGGTTCACTACGTTCCAAGCACGATGATTTTAGCAAAGCGGGTATAGATGCGACTGTTCTAATACAGCTTTCATTCGTTCGTGCGTGCGCTGTTGCCAATACACTTCGAATTCAGATCTTAACGGACGGTAGCAAGCGGTAGTAAAAGCACACAAAGCAACAGTCAATTCAGGTATAAACCAACTGTCGCGAGGAGGCTGTACTATTTGGAAGCCTGCATAGACTACAAAATAGAGTACCTGACACTGCAAAACATGTCTGGTACCTCTATATATGCATTTGCTTTAACATTTGAAGTCCTTCCTTTTTTACATATTCTGCACAAAAGATACTTTCTGCCCCGCCCCATTCATGGGAATCGGCGGAAAATCCTGTGAGGGGTGAGCTATTTTGTGTGCAGAATGTGTAAAAAATGAGGGACTTCGGATGTTAATCTAAATGCATATATAGAGGTACTAGACATGTTTTGCACTGCACTGTCCTTTGTGAACAATTAACGGAAAAAAAATTATGTGTAGTTTCCGATAGAGGTCACCGCCAAAAACAGCAGTGATGGAAAATGAATTCAGAATGCTTGACAAAATGATTAATTCTGAAGAGTATTAAGGAGCATTTCAAAGAATTAATGGGCACTCTGAGCAGAACTAAAAAGGAATACCTATGATAATTCCATGGGAATTTCAGGAGAACACTAAGTGCATGCTGAGGAGAACTTCAAGTGATATTTTCAGGGAATTACTAGAATTATCAATAATATGAGGAGCATTGCAGAGTGAATTCAGAGAGTGTTCTTCAGAAGTTTTTCAAGCGTATTATGGAGGAAATTATAAAAGAACTCAATTGTTCCACAATTGGACACAGAAAACGGTCAAGATTCAAGGTTTGAGAGAAAAATGAGAAGCCTGAGGATTAGTTTTTTAAAGATTTGATGATTAGAAAATCATATGATCCAGGATTTAGAACAATTTGCATTGTTTAAGGTGTTTGATTTAAAATTAAATATTCCGTACACGGAGGGGGAATTAGGGAGAAGATTAAGGAACGTGAAGTTTTCAAGTTTCAAAACTAGCAAAAATAAGAGATGAACTAGCCTAAGGCTAAAAATCTCTTAAATAAAGTTAAAAAAAAACTAGCAAAAAATTTGAGACGCTCAACCAAATATTTCAATGAGGTTGCGAACTTGAAATTAATCAAATGGCTGAGACTTCATTGCACTAATTCTGGGATTTTTGAACTTTCTAGATCTCTCGGTGATCTGTGAATTCCGATTAGCAATTTTCCAGTTTTTTCCCGATGTTTACACGTAATTTTGGATTTTTTTTTCCGGTTGTGCGATATACATTAAAAATAAACATAACACCGAAAGCCCAAAGAAACACTAGGTTAAATAGGTCATTAGTAAGACAGCAGCATTTTTCCTGGGTCAAATTTGTCTATATTTGAACTTCCCTGAAAATTAAATCAAAAGTCTTTACAGGATTTTATTAGAATATTCTCAAACATTTCCTTATGAATCTTTTCCCAGCGTCTATTTCAGAATTCACTGAGAGTCTCTAAAAAAAAATCAGTCTAGAAAGTCTCTGCAGATCCATCCAAAAAAACCATGAAATTCACCCTTAGATTTTCATCGAATTTAAAAACATTTTCTAGGAATTCGCTGAAGTTTCCTGCTATAATTATGTTCAAAATTCGTTGTCATTCTCTTTTGAATTCCCAAGCAATTCACGTCAGAATTTTCTTCAAATTTTGTTCAGAATTATCTTGGATTTCTTTTCTAAATTCTTCTGCAATTTTGCTTAGAAGTTGTCGTAACATTCTCTAGAAATTCGTTTCGTGATGCCCTTGGAATTATACTCGGAATTTTCTTTAAATTATCATCAGAATTTCGTGCGCTCAAAATTCGATTTAAGTGGTATTTTTCACGGATCCTGGGATCATTTTCACAATTGATTTAGAATTTTTCACAGAGCAATTTAAAAAAAGGTAAAACGAAGACAATAAATCAAGAAGACTGGCAACTGTTCCATTTTCTCATACGAATGCTATGAGACAGGTACAATCGCGTCATCTGCCGCTCAAAGGTAAATGTTTCGAACGAATTGAATAGCAAAGATTACATTCTCAGAAGAAAGGTTTGTGTATTTGCTCATTTTTCAATGCGTTGCTTCCACCTTCACTCAAGCGCAGCGCCATTGTAGCTGTCACTAGGATTCTGGCAAAGTTGCCAGTCTTCTTGATATGATTTCTTCGGTTAAAGTCTAACATCAGGAAAAGTTCTTTCCAAAACTCCCTTTGATTTTATCTAAAAAAAAACTTGGTGCTATGGTGTTATCCATTCTAAAATCTTCTCAAAATTCATTCTAGTTTAGCTCAAAAATCTGCGAATTTTGAAAGGTCGAAAATCTTATTTTTTTCAAAAACTAAAGATTAAGTAAATGGGGGTTATTCCGAGAGTCGAAGCGATCTTCGTCACTAGTGCTGTGAGAAAAGGCACGTCGTGGTTACGTGACTCTGTGTGACAAAATTACTTTAACTCAAAAGAAAATAAAAGTTCAAAATAGTGACTTTCAGCGATAAATTTCAACAAATATCAAATTTTGTTTGCAATTTTTTTTTTTCGAAGTGTCTTAATAATATCAAACTATGAATTCAACTGGTGCAAGTTTGATCAAAGTAGTCGATCGCGTTCAGAAAGAACGTCAAATGGAACTCGAAAGAAGACAACATATTGTGCACAAACACCTGGAAAATCCGGAGTGGTCCGGTTCCAAGCTGGCTAAAGTTCTGAAGATGCCAAAAACAACAGTCTTTCGAGTGCTCAAAACCTACAAGGAAACCCTGAGTGTGGAAAGGAATCAGCGAACCTACGCAAAAACTGGAACCAGGGATCGTCAGCAGCGCAGCAAGGTGACGAGGTGCGTCTAAGCCAACCCCGGTCTTTCGATCCGAGATGTGGCGAGAAGGTACAACGCTAATTTTCAAACGGTGCAGAACATCCTTGCCAGGGAAGGATATATGTTGTACAAAGCCAGCAAACATCGGAAGCGGCACATGAAGCAGAATTCCGAGGCCAAAAAGCGTGCAAGGCTCTTAAACGACCGTGTTTTGACAAAACACGGGGGCTGCACTTTGATCGATGACGAAACATACTTCAAACTCGATTTTAAGAAGCTTCCGGGTCATCGACGATAACGATGACATCCCAAGATTACATCGAAGAATGCCTGGAAAGGCGTGTATTGCCGTTCATCCAGTCATCTTTTGGCCCGATTGAACAAGCTGCCACTACTCCAAGGTGGTTCTGGAGTGGTATGCTGCCAACAAGATCGGTTTTGTCCCCGTGACAATTTTTCCTAAAAATTACCATGAACAATTCGCGCCATTAAAATTAATTCCGCAGTTTTTGTGAAAGCACATCAGTCCCTTCGCGAGTTTCGCGACATCATTTAATGTTTTCGCGATTTTCACGACTGTAAGTTCAAATCCGCGAAATTCGCGAAATCTGCCCTTTTGTTACAGTTGCAGGGTAATATTTTTGCAGCTGAGTTATTAACGAAAGAGAAAGTCGATGAAGAGAATCAATCAAAGCAGGTAGGACCTTTTGAAATGTTCGTCTAGATTTGGTCAAAATAGTGAGACAGCCTCCTGCTCACCCGTGTCTCACTTCTTCCATTCGATCATTGATTTCCAATCGGTTGACAAATATCCACTCATTCCAAAATCCATATAAAGCTGTTCAAATTTACCCAACAGCCAATCGAGGCCGTGATATCTGTGAGAGCGAACAGTGACCATTATTGGCTCGATGAACGCCACCGCGGCAACCGCTACCTAACGACATTTTGCCTTCTGTCTCACAGAGCAGGAAAAAAGCACAATAATCGCCCTCCAAAACCGAATAAATCTTTTCCGGGTGGCGTGGGTGTTCGATTTGCGATCGAGCACACTTGATCTGCGATGAAATGCGATTTCTAACTAAATTTACTTACATCATCGTTTTGACTGAAGACACAACAAACACAATTCGCTTTATGTTTCTCACCGATGGTACGACGAGTAGCGCACGAACATTTTAAAGAACAACAAAGGTTACGTTTCGAATTTCTTAGGCAAAAAATTGTGACAGCTAACACACGGTTGACGGTTTTGACTTGTTCCGTTGATTGATGCCCCCGCTCTGAGTGGATGGGTGGTGCGGTGGAATATTTGTGTATCGAAAGCGCGAAAGTCACTTGACAAATTACAGACAAACTCACGGGCAAGGCGAGACTGCTTTAAACAAAGGCAAAATGTAAACTCATCTTACTCCTACGCTTGTTGCGTTTCTGCTTATTGGACAGAGAAAGGACGGAAATGTATCCAAACGACCGGACGGACCTGTTTGTTTGCATATTTACCAGCTGTCACACGGTGGTTAGAAAGCTTGTTGTAGTTCATTTCCAAAAATGGAGGGTTCTGTTATCGCCAAATCAAGATTGGGTCGATTACCTAAAGCCTAATTATGTTGGCGAAAGCTTTATTCAATAGGAACGTATGTTATGAAGACCACTAGAAGTTGATTGTAATTGCGGAATTCAAATACAAACAGAACCCGCTCGAGGACCGTCTAAATACAGTTCTACCCACGGTGGCGGCAAGTTTGTGTGTCACCCTAGCAATCACTCCACTGCTGAGTGTCGGTATTTTTGTAAACTCAATGTGTACTTTGAACCAGCAGTGTACTTTGAATGCATTCAAACACCAAATTGGTAAACGATGCACCGGGGCGGCGTGTACGCATTTGTGTTGGTGGCGCCGTCAGTGACCTGAAGTTGACTCAAGACTGCCGACAACCAACCAGGGCAAGGTTATCTATCCGCTTCGAAACGGAATATATTTTGAAGATCGACCGCTTTTGCACTCCCAACCGGTGTAACCTTGAAAACTTCGAACGGACTAGGAAGCACACGGTCATGTTCAATTTACGCCTTATTACCGTCGCGACGGCAAAGCCTGAGACGATTGCTTTCGGTTCTGCTGTTTATTTTCCTCAACAACCATCAGTATAATCATCGCGCACCGCAAAACCATTCTCGGAATGACGGAAAGCTGTTTCATCGCTACGCATAAATATGTATGTAGAGAACCTATTTGAAAATATGCAGAATAAAACAAAATTCTCGCCTTCTTGGCGTGGACCGAGAAAAAAAATGCGAAATTAAGCAATTAAAATGTATATAAATAATTTTGCGAACGCTCATTCGAAAAGTGTATGGTGGCGTTTGGGGTGTGGAGGGAATAGTGTTTGCAAAATAATTTTAATTCTACCATTTTATGTAGCCGTCGTTGAATTGAAATGAGCTCAGTGCTAGTGTGGGTGCCTTTTGGCAAAACAGCAGCAGACGATCTCTTTAAAAAAAATTTCACGCAAAAGCGCTTTTCTACCTTGTTTATTTTCTAATGTGAAAAATAGTTTCTGATTCAGTCAGGATTGACATTGGAATGTTGTGTTGTGGCTTCAAGGCTCACCTTTTATTTGCTGAATTCTATTTATGATGTCACACTCATAGGGTGGAGCACTACTTCGGCATAAGCGCCCATTTCCGTCATATCGAGCAGAAAGGTCAAATATATCAATGATTTTGACGTGAACGAATCAATCACACGTTTGGTGCGATAGTTTAGTTCAAAAGCTACAAAACAAAGCCTATAAGAACGCATAATATGAATATTTCAAGCTAAACTTTACATTAAGTCCTAAGTAACATTGATCGAATCTCTTCGTCGACTTTCTCTTTCTTTAATAACTTGAGCACATTACCGTTTCTTGTTGTGTTTGTCGAGTTTAGATGCTAGATTAAGCTTCTTTTATCGATCTGTGTGCTGAAAATACCTTTTTCTTCTTCTTATTTGCATTTCAAGCTTATTGCGTAGTGCACATTAGCTTATTGTGTGCTCTCTGCTTAGTATTCTAAATGCACTTCCGCAGTTATTAATTTAGAGCTTTCGATGCCAATACAAATGCGGCAAACACAATGATACTCTATGCCCAGGGAAGTCGAGAAAATTTCCAATCCGAAAGACCGGACAGGGAATCAAACCCGCCACCTCCGGCTTGGTAATACCGCGCCTTTACTGACTAGGCTATGAGGCTCCCTGGCTGAAAATACCTGGGAATGTCTTTACATGGCCGAGGGGATACAAGGAGAAAGTCGACGAAGAGAATCGATCAATGTTACTTAGGACATAATGCAATGTTCAGCTTGAATTTTTTCGCTTAGCAGTAGCAATGTAAAGAGAAAATTGACGAAGAGAATCGATCATTGCAACGCTCACAGTCGAATTTCAGTACCTAGCACTGTAAAAAACTTTTTTGACTTTAAATGATCTTTATTTCTTGTGTTTGTGTGGTAACATGTATGAATTTTCAAGTGACACAGATGCGTCTTTTCAACTTTAGTACATTTGAGATTTTAATTATTATTTACAGTTCCTAGTCCTATCAAGCCTGTTTTAAAGTATGACCACCTTGGTGGGATTGAATTGGAAAAAGGAGACTACTTATAACTACTATTTACAACTACAACTAACCTACAACTACTATATAAACCTAACCTACTATATACAAATTGTTTATCAAAGCATGTTCTGATGTATTGCATTTCTGCACAAACCTAGCCTTAATGTCATCAATTTTGAAATCTAATTTTGGAACATTTGCCTCTTGGTGGAGATCTGAAATTCTTGTGTCAAAGGGACGATCAAGGATCATCCTAAGTAACTATTCTGTTCTGAGCGACTTGGATTTTGTTCCTGTGAGTCTGTGCACATGATTCCCACACCGGAGCTGCGTAGAGGATCGCAGGTGCTATAATTTGTTTGTAGACAGCCAGTATGGGTGATTGCCGATGGAGGAACATCATTGTTTGTGTTTTGGAGGCATTGATTTTGATTTTCCACGTGGTGACATAATCAGCAAAGGCGTTAAGGCATCGTTGAAGTTTGTTCGCTCTTTCGCGAGGCATCCTACCCTTGACGGTTATTGCGGTATCATCTGCGAACAGGAAGAACACGGGAGGAATGTCAGAAGTGTAGATGCTGTAAAGCAAAGGGCCCAACAGACTTCTTTGCGGAACACCTGCTGCGATGGAGAACGTGTTTGAAAGGCAGCCATTCAACGATACCCTGAACGACCTTTGATGAAGGTAGTTACGGGTGATTTTAACAATATGCAAAGGAAAGTTGAAGTTACAAAGCTTGTATGCAAGCCCATTGTGCCAGACATTGTCAAACGCTTTCTCAACGTCTAACAATGCCATGGCTGTGGACTTGGATGCAGCCTTGTTACTTCGGATGTTATTCATCACCTGTACTAGCTGATGATTTGTGGAGTGCCCCTTCCTGAACCCGAGCTGTTCCGCTGAGTTCGTTCAAGGCTACCGGCTTGAATAAGCCGGTATTTGTCAGAAACAGGTGTAGCGTCGATGAGTTGCCCGTCGGTGAGATGAATGTTGGCTCATTCGAAAACCAAACGGAGTACACCCCATGCTGCGAGTGGTCGAACAGCAGACGACCGTTCTGGTTCTGCTGGTAGTTACACCAGGCCTCGTGGCGAGCATTTAGATCTCCTCCAACTACGAAGCGGGAAACGGTACAGGTCCTTCTTGAATTTAGCCGCTAGTCCACTGCTGGCGGCACACTGTCGAGGGCAGTAGACAGCGATGAACTGGACGTATCCAGTCGACGACTCCACCTCCACACCAAGGGCCTCGATGATAGAGGTGCGGATATGGAACAGAGTGTGGTATTTTATTCGTTTCTTGACGACGGCCGCAACGCAACACCACCCCCTGCATCTGGTGCGATCAAGTCGAATAATGTTGTGGTCAGGCAACCAGAAGCTGTCGCCGGACTTTAGATGGATCCCGGTTAGAAGACCCACGTCGATGCTGTGCTTGCGGAGGAAGTCGGCAAGCTCAATCTGCTTACCTCTTACCTCTTAGCAAGCATTAAGATAGCGATGTTAGCGGTTTAGACACCATACTGGATGATGAACTTACCGAGCACTTGGATCTGTTCGGGCTTATTGCGGCACTTACGTAGAGCACCGGTCATGTTGATGAAAATCTCCATCAGTTCATCCGCTGAGAATAGATCGGGATTATTTGTTTGAGCTGTTGGTTGTCTCCAGAATCCAGGGGGATGGAGGGCTTTGTCCAACAGAAGATCCAGACGTTTCTTGAGGGGGGGAGGAGCGCGGATCGCACCCGTGACGCTTGTCCATGAAGAGGCGGAAAGTCCCTCGCCCTGAAAGCTGGGGTCTTATCCTTTCTTCGTCCTGGTTGATTGTTGGGGGACGTCTGTTTTCGAATGCGCTTGAAATCCTCGCGTTTAGGGCACTGCTTGTCGGATCCTTGGTGAGCACCACCACATTTGGCGCATTTGGATGCCACAGGTTTATTCACAGCACATTCGGAGGTGCCGTGGTTTTGAGCGCAATTGCCACAGCGTGGCTTAATGTTGCAGTTTCCGGTGCCGTGTCCAAAGTTCAGACACCGTTGGCACTGAGTCACATCGCGATGACCGCCACGATATAACTCAAAGCGGATGATGATCGAATTGATGGAGCGGATGGCTTTCAGCGCGTTTAGCGTCACAGTTCTCTTCTGGAAGTGTGCCACGAAAAGGCAGTCCAGATACGCCTTCACATTTTCGTCCTTCCTTGTCATCCGATAGACGGCGGGCCAGCTTGTACCGGCCCCTGATTTCATGTTCGATAAACTTCGGATCGAAATTTGGTATGCCCCTGACGACGACCTTGAACGGTTTTTCATCGAGGATGTCGTGGTTGAAGAATTTCACCTTGGAAGTCCTCAGGTGGGCGATGACCAAGTTATACTGCCGACTCTACCTAACTTGAATTCGGCTTTGACGCCCAGCGATGCCAGATCCGCGATAAGCTCGTTAAGATGGGCATTTTTCACTGCCAGCTGAGGTAGCTTCACTCTTGCCGCGCTCATGTCGGCAGCATTTTCTTTTACGGTAGCGTCATCGAAATATCCGTTCGTCGATGAGGCATCGTCACGACCAATCGTGCATTCGGACTGGCCCCGATTCTTCTTCCTCTTCTTGCGTTTTTTTTCCGTCATAGCTGGCTGGATATTCCCATCCATGGGGAGTACACCCGAACTTCCTTCACCGGGCTTTGCGAGCGAATCTTCCCCATTTCGGGGCACGCACACACACAAAACCGCGAAAGAGAGAGCGTAAACATTATCGCCACGAACTTTTCGAACAACTCGAGAGAGCGAGCTAACACCGAACTGAACTGCTTGACTTACAACTCAACGGTAGCTCTATTTATGCTAAGAGAATAGCATTGTAAGTCCCTCTTACTTGGAGAATCATGCAATCAAACGGCTTGTTATGCCTCGCCCCCATCAGCAAAAAATCCGGGATTTTATAAACCGTTCTAAAGCATAATTTTCCAAGTAGGATGGACTTACATAGCTAATCTAAAAGCATAAATAGATGTAACGTCTGAAAATTTCAGTGCTTGGTACAGAAATCTGTAATTTGTGTAGGGAAATCCTTTTTTTTTCCACCACAGAAACAACCCGTTTTCTTATGTAAAAGAATGGATGTGCGGAGGGAGGGGGCTTTCAGAAGTTGTGACCGGCTATGTATTAAGTATATCAAAACACGCTCCGAGGGGGAAGGGGGGTTAATTGGTCAAACAAAATCTACGTCATTTATGGATGGTACCTTTTACTTTTTACTTGCAAGGCTGTGACCCAATTGGCGAGTTAAATTTAACTCATAGTTAAAAGTGACAGTTGAGTAATCGAATAACCCTGCTGGCGACCGTCGCTGAGTTGTGTTTGAAAACTGATCAATTTTCGGGATTTTCGAACATTGAAAAAAAACCATTGAAAAGCTTACGAAGTGTCACGTTTAAACACGAGTTAAATTTAACTCGGCAATTGGAACACAGTCCAAGAAGTATTTCAGGATTACTTTTTCGAAGGTGTAACCTCTACCGAGTTTCCAACCTGAAATACAATGTTTTAGTGGTAGTTTTGCAAATATACCATATTACAAAATTGTACGTAAATATAAATCACATGCAAGTTATGTTTTGGTTTATATAATTAAAAAAAAATAAACGATTCAAGTAATTACTAAGTTTTTCATGGGATTTTCGTATTATTTTAGTCTAGTAAAGTAGTGCATCGTGACCACGCCGTGCTGGAAATAAAATTTCCAAAAACACGAGCATGATGGCAAAAATAAGGGATGTGTCGTCAAAATGGCACTATACGCTACTCTATAGAGACTGGTAGGAGATAGACAAGATATTTTCGAAAATAGGTAGTCTAGGCACTCTTCTGCTCGAATGGTCATCGATAGCTACGAACGATAAGAGATGAACTAGCCTCAGGCTAAAAATCTCTAAAATAAAGATTAAAAAAAAAAAAAAAAAGCTACGAACGAAGCCCGGCTCTCCCACGGCCCGAATGACGAAGAGCGCGCAATACCCGAGAGCGCGATTCGTGCATCACGTGATCGTAGGTACGATACATAGATGGGGTGATCATCATCCGATTTTGAATCTGCCCCCACTGGGCTATATAAGCCCAGCTTCCCCAAGGATCGGCCTCTTTTTTCCTGGGAAAGCAACAAGTAAAGTTCGGTGATTCTAAAAGTTAACTAAAAGTTTTTTTTCTAAAAAGTATTGCTAAACGTTAAGGAGATAGTCTCACAGTATTATAGTGCTAATCGCATAGGAGTTTCGACTCGCACGTTAGTAGGACAGTTAGAGCTAGTGGCTAATTGCAAAGGAGCTTCGTGCTCGCTAGGCCTAAGTGTTCAGTGTCCCGAAACCACGTGCATATAGACGAACGATCACCGTTGAAGAAAATCCGTGGTTCAGTGATAAGTGCTTCCCAGAGATCCGAACAGGTCCGTCCGTTACCATACGGTTCCTTCCACGGGATCTGTCTAACATCCCCATCACTTTTGGCCAGCAGTGCTGGAACATCCGTTTCGGCAAAAGGTGCTAAAATTCCCGTCCGGCATTGGAGCTGGAATCCGCAGCAGCAACGGTCAAAAGATTTGGCCACGGTTCATCGAGAGCAGCAGCGACGGCAGAAGAGTGAGTCAAAATTTATCTCCTTTTCGTAAACCCTTCTGGTTATAATAAAACCCATTTGAAGTCATCCTAGAATCTTTAAATTTTGAGTCGCGTTCATTACTTGCATGCACTGAACTTGATTACAGGTTGAGAACTCAAAAAAAGGTGAGTTTTTTCTAGCTACGGTGTGCCGACCCTGAGCGGCGTGAAAAGAGGTGTGCTAGCTAGCCGTTAGTTACAAAGGGACGTATCAGCGTTTGTAAACGCATTTGATCGTCAATTTGGCATAACTGGTAGCTCACCCACGCATGCTAACACTACCATCAGATAGGGGAAATTTTCTCCTACCTGTTATAGTGGTGTTAGTATGCGTGGGCGAGCATAAGTTACGCCAAACCGACGATAAAATGCGTTGTTTAAAAGCTAATATGCCCTTTCGAAAAAGTAATCGAGATTTGTAGAACGCGGGCTATCACTCAGACAAGGAGGTTGATTCACTTCGGAGCGCTTGCGCCATCAAGGCAACGGCGCTGCCAGCAGTCAGTGATCTCGACGGGAAAGACGCGCAAGGTTCGAGGTGGAAAACTCGAACACTGCGCGCTTGACAGGAACCGCTGCCTTTCTACTGCTGCTGCTACCTGTTCACTCACCGTCCGAAGCGAAAATGAGTTGAGGCACAAAAGTAGCGCTCTTTTATAATTTTTCAGATTCTAGCAGCACGATGTGCATCCAACTGGTACTTGATTATGACGACTGGGTTTGGGGAGAACGTTTATTTCATGAAAACAGTGATAAAATTATCGCTTTTTATTTGAAAATTTATCAACAGTTTTTTTTTATGGAAAATTGTAAAATAATTTAATGTAGCAGATTTAGAGAGTTATTTCCTATCGATTGATGTATTTGGATTTTAATTTCATCTATAAATGACAAAGTTATAAGCGTTCAAAACCTTACACCTTTTCGTGACGGTCGCAATTTTAGATTTTCGATTTACCCCCAGTACCTTCCCGTAAGACGTAGTCTACGTCAAAATGGATTAGATTTTTTCATAAAATCATAATATGTCAATGATTTATCTGATCAAAATGACATTTGAGAAAAAAATGTAGGTAATTACACTCAGGTCTTTTTTTACACGGGGGATACGGTCCGTGTAAAAAAAAACCGTGTAAAAAAAAACCTACGAGATTTTGATTTTTCGCATGCTTAAATGTTTTTAAAAAATCGGATTTTGATGCCATTTGTAATTAAAGCATGATATGGTCCATATAGACATATTTTACACCAAAAATTGTGATTTTTTTTAAGTATGCCATTCGATTACAAATAGCTCGAAACGGATAATGTGATTGGAATCAAGTCGATAGGTTGTATCGTTGTCGAGAAATCGTTTAAAACGTACCGTGTAAATAGTGGAAAACCGTGTTAAAAAAAACCGAGTAAAAAAACCGTGTAAAAAAAGACTTCAGTGCATATGATTTGTTGAAAATATCGAATAGAATAAATGCGTCATTTTTGACGCTAGTGGTCCTTCTTTTGGCCCATTTAAAATGTCCGTCTTGTTCATTCTTTTTCACATTTATATCGATCATAGGATTACATTTCAATGAGGCCCTAGGGTCAATAAGTGAAGCACTAGTGCCATAACTGGTACAACTACATTTTGATTTATTTTTCAAAGTAGCCGACTTTTAGCTGACATTATTTTGATTTTTTTTTTTCAGCCGAAATTAATGGAATTTTCCCGAAAAGGAATTATGTTTTCCTACAACTTTCCCAAGTAACCACCAAACCCGCTAACTACCCGATAATCGCCCTTTTTGAGATATAAGGTATATATAGGGTTTCCTAACTTTATATCAGTCGTATATCACCTTATATTGCAAAAAGGGCGATTAGCGGGTTTGTTGGTTACTTGAGTTGTCTCAGGCGTCATTTTGTTGTTTGCAGCAACAAATGAATTATTGAAAAGTTGCAAATGTTTAAAATGACCAAATCGGGAATCTAAAATGTACTGTAAATAATTACATAATTTCCAGGTAAAACACTAAAATTTTACACCTAACAACCTTTTCCATCAAATCAACTATAATATATATAGATCGTTAATATAGAGCACAATTCCCAAACATTCAATTTTAATCAAACAACCAGCTTGCAGCAACCGCAGGTCGCGAGTTGAAGGGCGTGTTAATTAATTGTTAGTAGATATCAAACAAAGACAAAGCCTCAATAAATACCTTTCTCAGTCAAATAATCCATTTTATCACAAACACCTTCACAACCGCCACCGTTCACTGTCGTCCCATTTTCCGGAATGGTATCCGAACCGAACAGAAATTTATGCAGCAAAAAGTTCTCCTTTGTAGCTGCTGCTGTTGCTGTCTTATCACGACACAGTTTTCGAAGTTTTTGATAATTATTGCTTTGCTTCTGCTGCTGCTGCTGCACCCGCTGTATGTGTCTCAACTTTCGCCGCTGATGTTCTACCAACTGCTGCCGGAGCAGTTCCAGTTGCTGCTCTTGCTGTATCGTCGCCGTTATGGTGGACATATTTCTTATGATTTTCCACAGAAACACAAACAAACACAGGAACATTTAGGGGGCACTTATTCGCTTGTCACTATCTTCGGTCTTCCTTTTGCCGAAATTGCCACTATTTCATGACTAGTCAGAAAATCTTTTACCACTTTTGTACGCGTTCTTTCCGAGGTAATTTCTCACCTCCAACTGATGAGTAGGGTTGATTCACTTGAAGAAAAAAAAAACAAAACTTCGTTCACGCACACTAAAAAAGCTATCAGGCAAGGGAACCTTCTTTCAGCAGTAATAAAGTAAACATATCAGCACACATGCATTGCCATTGGAATGCGCTGCGCGATAAGAAAAATGCTGTTCAAACATAAGACCTCGCCGGGCCCCAGCCAACGAGCAGCGATTTGGTTGTTATCAGTCTGTGCGAACACACACGGTCGGTGGTTCTTCTCGCAAGACTTTCACTACCTTCCAATCCAACTGACTTCATCCCTGAAACCGTTAACTACTGACTGTGCGCTGATAAGGATGATTTTTTTTCGGTTATCAGTTTTCCGTTGAATGCAATCAGAGGAAAATGCCATATACAACTCGGTGGTGCAACAGAGATCAGTGAGTCTTTGCTCCGTGGGTGCGTGAGTATGTGTGTGTCTGTTATCAGCAGTCGATGGATGCCGATATCGGTAAAAGAAGGGGCTTTACTAGGAAAGCTGCTGTATGACGTGTGATAGGGTGAGTTTGTAGTTGAACCATTCGGTTGATAAGCCCCATATGAGCTGGACAATGTGACTTCTGTATGATGTCATGAGAGTGTAATCTTGGAATTAATTCATAACGAAGAAAGCGGAAATGTTGGAAGTGATGGAGAAACAACACTTTATCACACATGAATAGAAGTTCGATGATATTTTACCGAATTTCAAGCACTGAAGGTTCGTTAAAAACCTCATTTTGACTGCAATTGTTCGCACAAATAACTTCAGAAAGCTATCTGTTTTATGTTAAGCACTATATCTGTTTATTTTGAAGGAGTTTGCATAGTGTTAATGTGTTAAAAAATATAAATTGGGTAACATGACCTGTACCGAACAATTCAGATGTTGAAAGCAGAGTAAAATAGAAGACTACATATCAAGAAAACTTGCAACACGCCTCTTTTCTAATACGTCCGCTATGAGACAGATAAACTAGAAGACCATATGCATTTTGGGACCAATTTGAACCTAAGTATGGCTCTAAATTACGTTCTCAAAGTTGATGAACTGGTAAAAAGTGAGGTTACGCGACGCTATTGGTTGCTTCCACATATGCTCTAGCGCAGCACTACTGTATCTGTCCCTTGGATTTTGGAAAATTTGCTAGTCGCCTTGATGTGATGTCTTCGGTAAAATATTAGACGTAAAAGCAGATATTATACGAAACCAACCAATCGTGACCTCTTCACATCATGTAAGATATAAAGTAAATTTAACAAAATATTTGTGTGTCCCCAAAACAACCTGGACTTCAGATCTGTAGACTCAATTCAGCATTCATCTAGACTTAGATTTTAAATGGGCGTAATTCCAAAATCACCTTAAATATTTTTTTAAGCGATTGAGCCTGGAAATGCTCAAGATGTTCAGGGATATCCGGAGAACTTCATGGATATTGTTCATGAAGTTTACACAACTCGAGAAAAATTTATTGAAGACCCAAGAACCTCAGCGAAGCTAGGTCTAGCGATCTTCAAAGATCATAAGCGCAGTTATAATAACTTATGGCAAGTTCAGGCTTTCGATTATGTTTAAAGATATGTCAAAGTTGGTTTCGATAAATTCAGAACAGCTCTAAACCTTAGGAAAACGTTGAGAAACATCAGGATGTTCCAGAAAATTCAGGGGGGTCCAGAGAAGTTTAAAGATTTTAAGGGCAGTTCCATTTACTTCAGAGCGTGCTACCAAGAACTTGAGGAGAATTGCGAGATCTTCAGCTTCAAGAACATCACGGAAGATCAAAGCACCACTAAGCTTTCATTATGGAATTCCCGACTTTTGGTCGGTTTTTCCACGAAAATATTGATTTTACGAGTGAAGAAATGTACGTCTTCTAGAAAGTTTCAAATGCGGAAATCTTGCAAAGACCATTGCAAAACTCCCTAGATAATCTGTCCTTCTGGGCCAGAAATTTGAGGATCGAGTTTTCACCGCAAAAAAACTGAATTGTTAGTGTTTACAAGGAAACGGTTTCCTGCCCAACTGCGTCTAAATCTTTTGGACATTATCCAATCTTTGACCTTCAAATACCTTGGAGTCTGGTTTGATTCAAAATACACTTGGGGTACCCACATTACGTATTTGAAACAAACGGTCTTCCGGGGTGCTCATCAAACTGTATAAAACAACCATTCTTTCAATTCTTGAGTATGGATCGTTTTGCTTCTTCTCGGCAAGAAAAAGCAACTTAATTAAATTGGAACGTATCCAATATCAATACGTATTGTACTCAACAAACAATATGAACCCAGAGGTTCTAGCGGGCGTAAAACACCTGCAGAACCGTTTCTGGGAGCTCTCATTAAGAGTATTGATCAAATGTAGTGTCAGTAACAACGTTGTGATTGAAAACTTCGAAGCAATGCTCGAATTGAGCACCCAGTCTAGATTCGTGCGTATCTACCTTAATTGTATGTCATCGGATTAGCCTTCCGTGCTATAGCCCCCTCGTGTACGGTTTACTGACTACAGTTCCCCCTTTGACTATGACCTCTTCATGAAACAGACTATTCAAGGAGTTCCAAATCCACTTTGACCTATCTCAATTCTCCGTATTTTTGCTGAAAAGTACCAACCAGTCAATTGCAATAGAAGATTTTGCACTGATGAATCACGCATTGATGGATCCACTGGCTTCGGTGGCTTCAATGAATACTCAACCGCCTTCCGGAAACTTGTTCCGTTTATGTAGCTGAGCTAGCAGCAATCAACTTCGCATTGGGGATGATTTCCGATATGCCCATAGACCATAACTTCATCTTCGCGGTTAGTCTCAGTTTGCTGGTCGAAAGATCATATAGGATTACCTTTGTATGGGTCCCCTCACATTGCTCAATCCCAGCCAATGAGAAGGCAGACTCTCTCGCAAAGCTAGGCGCACAACAAGGCTAGATTTATGATAGAAGAATTTCAGATGATGAATTTTTCCCATTAGTACGTAAGAGTTCTCTTCTAAGTTGGCAAAACGATTGGACAAGTTATTCTCTTGGGCGGTGGTTACATTCCATTACTCCAAATGTTTCTTCGAGAGCGTGGTTCAAAGGTCTGGATGTAAGTCGGGGAGTCATTCGCGGGATGTCAAAACTTATGTCCAACCACTGCTCGCTAGACGTACATCTCTACAGAATAAACCTCGTTGACAGCAATATATGGAGGTGCAAAACCGGTTATGATGACATCGATCACGCCGTTTGGCGTTGCCCGGGTAATGACGCCTCCAGACAACCCTTCCGTGAAGTAAGAGATGTATTGGGAACCCGTGATCTTCCCTACATGCAGGCGATCTACGAACTCCTTTGTTTGTCCGATGTTAGAGTTTGATGTGACCATCCCCTCCTTTCCTCACATTTTTCAGCCATTGTGTCCCAGTCTTATTATCCACCTGTTTCTGTGCTACTTGCCCCTGCCCAGCCAGCATTTGGTCAACCGTTCGATAAAAGTATCTGAAGGAGGCTTCAGAAACCTGTTTCCTACCTTGCTCCTTCCAATCGAAATTGTTACCCATTAACCGCGAGCCCGCCACGAGTAATTGGCACCCAATACTAACCTAGATTTACTGCCGGATTACGGATTTTTGGCACACGACTGAGCCTAGTAAATAAACGAACTAGTTTAAAAAAAATGCTCATAGTAAAATGTATGTAGTTTAGAAAGACAAAGAAATTTCTAGACTAGAATTTGGCTCTATCAGTTTGAGAAATATAACGGATGTACATTAGACTAAGGCAAAATTTGAAATTTTGCTCCACAGTGCCCAAACGGTTACAAATTGGGTCCTGGTGAGCATCACAAAATTTGAACTCATTTAGTAAGAAACTGACTTGGCACACAGCATTTGAAGTTTATATGGAAATGAGCTGAAATTTTTGGGAGGTAATCAGAACCCGATTTGGATCCTTTTGAGCACTTTCGAGCGAAACTTGCAAATTTTGCATCAGTCTAATGTACATAAGTGAATGTCCTTCAAATTATCTTCCTTAAAATTCCTGTTCACATTTTCTCAGACATCTATGGTATGTTTTTAAGAATTACCTGAGTAGTCTTCTCTTAACGATATTGAAATTATATTGAAAATTGCACTCTTTTGGAATACTGCCATAAATTTCTTAGAGTTCTCTTCAGCATTTAGTTGGAACTCTTCTCTGAATTCTATTGGAACTCTTCCCGAATTCTATTGAAACTCGTAGGACTGCTAGAATTTTCATAGAACTGCCCTCAGAGTTTGATTCCCATGGAAATCTTCTCAGTATTCCATTGGAAATATTTTCTGAAATCATAAGGAATTCACCTCCAATTTTCCATAAAATATTATAATTCCTCAGAACCACATTCAATATTTTAAAACGTCGTTGTAATTTAGCCTGGAACTTTTCAGGAAGTCACCTCAGAACTTTCGCCGATTTTTTCTAATAATCCTCAACAGAATTATTTTGAAATTATCATTAGAATTTTAAAGGAATTCTCCTCAGAATTTCAAAATTTTCTGTAAAATTTACTAATCTAGATCCTGAAGACTGAAAATTACTTCAAGGTACAATCCAACCTTGATCTTTGTTTCAAATCTGGAATCTTAATCACTTGAAAATCTGAAAACATCTCGAATATTTGAGATTCAGAATCATAATAACCCACAGCTTGAGACTCTTTGTCTAAGATTCTTGAAAATTTCCTCTAAATTGAAGTCTATCTAAATAATTTTCGGTGATCCCAAAATATTGAAGGTTTTTGTTGGTACGTAATCTTGATTTTTTGTGTGTTAAACCTCGGAGTTTGTTCACTAGACCTTTTTTTAATTCAATGCTTCTAAAACAATTTAGTAACATCCTTCAACTTCTCCAAGCTTCCGGAAAGAACCTGAATCTTTTCTAAGAATTTTCCTGAACATATTGGCGAAACGGAGATCCTAAAGCTACAAAGTTCCCCAAACTGATACGAAGATCCTTAAAATTCTAAGAAGTTTTATGAACTTCTACAAATATCCTGAACTTCTACAACGTTTGCTCAAATTTTGTGAAGTCCCCTGAACTATTAAGTTTTACGAAGTTCTACGAATTACTTCTACAAAGTTCACAGCACTTTTATAAAGTTTCTTGAACTTTCATGACTTTCGATGATATTCTGCGAAGTTTCTTAGAGGTCTACAAAGTTTGCTGAACTTTTACGGAATTCCTTAAACCATTACATTAAACTTTAACAAAGTGCCGTGTAATTAGGACAAGATCCCGGAACTTCTATTAAGTTTCCTGAAATCAAACAAGGTTCCCCAAACTTGTGCAAAGTTCCCACTTTTACGAAATTTTCCCAAAGTTTTACAAAGCTCACTGAATTTCTTCGAAATTCTCGGAAGCTCTTTGAAGTTTTCCGAATTTCTATTAAACTAAACTTTAACTCCATCTGAAGATCGATTTTTCGATATTCAGGGGACCTTTAACATCGATGGAGTTAAAGAAACATTCCTGAACTTCAGCGAAATTTCCCGAGTCTCTACAGTACACTAAATTTAGATGAAATTGCCTGACGTCCTTTAAAATTATCTGCACTTCTACGAAATTCCCTGAAGTTGTACAAAGACCGCTAAGCTTCTATAAATTTCACTGAGCTTTCTCAAAGTTAACTGCACTTCTAGAAAGATTCCAAAACTTCTAGGTAGTTCCCTTAACTTCTACGAAGTTTTCTAAAGTTCTACGAAGTATCCTGAAGATCTATGATGTTCCTTGAAATTCCCTGAACTTTTAAGAAGTTCTATGAACTTCTCTGAAATTAAATGATACTCTGTTAACTTTTTCATCCAGAAATAAATAGACATCATGCCATGGACCGTAAGGTGAATCTGGCTACATTCGGATACCCGAAATCGGTTCTGGTAGGGCTCAAAAAGGACGCTTCCAAAACCTCATGTACTGGTTATGATTTTTCATCCAGAAGTAAATAGACATCATGGCATGGACCGAAAGGTGGATCTAACCACATCTGGATACCTGGAATCGGATCCCGTAAGGCCCCAAAAAGGACACTTCCAAAACCTCATGTACTGGAAGCATGCGATGGCTCATAATTTATGATTTTTGATCCAGATATACATAGATATCATGCCACAAAAAAAAGGTCAATTTGACCACATGCGGATAACTGGAACCGATTCCGACAGGATTCCAAAAATTACACTTCCAAAAACTCATGTATTGGCACCGTCCGACGGCTCAAATTTTATGATTTTTCATCCAAAAGTAAATAGACGTCATGCCAAGGACCGTAAGGTGAATCTGGCTACATCGGATACACGAAATCGGTTCCGTCAGGGCTTCAGAAAGGATACTTCCTAAACCTCATGTACTGACGATTTTTCATCCAGACGTAAATAGACACCATGAAATGAAAAAAAACAGGTGGATCTGTCGACATCCGGATACCCGGAACCAGTTCCCAGGGGTCTCAAAAAACGACATATTAAATATTTATGATTTATTATCCAGAAGTAAATATACATCGGAACCAGGTAGCCTAAATGACCAAATTAAAGAAATCTTGGGCAGGGTGCCATTCTAGAAACCTTCATCTTTCATTTGAGGCCAATAGATCAAGAATCGGTTCAAAAATTGATGATTTTTGGGAGCGAGTAGCAGTTTGGGTCTTTTTTGACCCGCTAACTTTTTCCTAATGCATTTTGGAAGGATAAGTAATTTTTAGTAAGAATTCCAAAAAAGTGTTACAGTTTGCATTTTCCACGAGCTTTTCAAATTTAAAAAATCAACAAGGACATTTGCTCAAAATCTCCTTGTTCATTTTTTTAAATTTAAAAAATATACAGAAATCTTAGAACAAGAACTCAACATTTTTAATAAAAGTTCTTGTTTTCCAATCTAGTTCATTTACAGGGCTATTATAAGATTTAAAAAATTTGATCCGTGAAATCCACACTTGGAGTTCGAAACTTTAAGACTTAAATATTTTATGAGATCTTAAGCTTAAGTAAACTTTAACTTTTAATGTTTGACTGAAAAATTAATCTCTTAAAACTGATTGTTATATCTTGAAATCGATTGTGATTATTTCCACAATCGATTTCAAGACATAACAATCAGTTGTGGTTTTAAAAATAACATATCTTTCACGCAATTAGAAAAATAGTTTTCTCGTAAACAAACTGGAACTCAGGAATTTCTCTTACGAAAGTGCTAACGTACGTCTGTACTTCAATTGAACGAGAAACAATCTTTCTGGAATACAAATAACAAACAAATATATCATGAACAGGCCCCAACAAAGTCACTTTCAATCGAAAATCGTCAAGCGACGGTGAAGCTGTCAATCATCACTTTCAATTGAGAGTCATTCTGTCTTCTCTTCGAGCAGATCCCCTTCAACATAAACATAACAGCTTTCGATCAGTTATCATGCTGTTTGTTTTGGCTTGACTCGTTTTCATTTTGTCTTTCTTTGTCAAATGAACTTACTTTCGCATTGAAGCCAGGCCTTTTCGATCCAAATTCGCGCAGTTTTTCTGACTTTTGTGGATTGTTTACTCGGTTTGTTTTAAGCGCATGCGCATAAACCTGTGCACGTGGATGTCAAATTTATCATTGTCGGGTGGTTTGTTTACCCATCAATATGGGTATTTTTGGAATCGAGGTGAAGTCTAGAGACCGGAACTCGATGACCGACGCCATTTTGAAATCCAAAACGGTGGCATCCGATTTCAGAATAAGTGGGGAATACTGACACCGACCCATCAATATGGGTGTTTTGAGAGTCGGGGCGACGTATGGAGATCGAAAATTGATATGCGACGCCACTTTAAAATTCAAGATGATGACTTCCAGTTTAAAAAAAAGTGGAAAAAACTGTCAAATACCAATTAATATAGGTTATTTTTTTAATCGGGGTAACGTCCAGAGGCCGTAAATCGATATCTGCAGACATTTTGAAATCCAAGATGGCGGCTTTCGATTTCAGAAAAAAAAAGTGGGAATAACTGATGCCGACCCATCAATATGGATATTTTCGGAATCGGGGTGATGTCGAGAGATCGAAAATTGATATGCGACGCCATTTTGAAATCCAAGATGGCGGCCAAGATTTCAATAAAAAGTGGGAAATACTGTCAAATACTCATCAATAAAGGATATGTGGAATCGGCATGTCGTCTATAGACCGAAAATCGATGACCGTCGCCATTTTAAAATCCAAGATGGTGGCTTCCGATTTCAGAAAAAGAGGGAAATACTGTCAAATACACATCAATATTGTTATTTTTGGAATCGGGATGACGTCTAGAGGCAGAAAATCGATGACCGACTTCAATTTGAAATCGAAGATGGTGGCTTCCGATTTCAGAAAAAATGCGAAATACTGCTATACACCCAGTATTTTTGGAATTGGGGTGACTAGAGATTGAAAATAAGTATGCGCCACCATTTTTAAATCTAAGACGGTGGCTTCAGAGTTGAGGAAAAGTGTCAAATACCCTCAAATATGATTTTTTTTAACGGGGATGACACGTAGATGCCAAAAATAGATGTCAGACGCCATCTTGAAATATAAGATAGCGACTTCTGGTTTCAGAAAAAGTGGAAAATACTGTCAAATACCCATCAATGTGGGTATTTTCAAAATCAAGTCGTCTAGAGGCCAGAAACCGATGTTTGACGCCATTTTGATATCTTAGATGGCGGTTTTGGTTCCGAAAAAGTGGGAAATACTGTCAAATACCGATGAATAAGGGTATTTTTGGAATCGGGGTGACATCTAGAGGGCGGAAATCTATGTCCGACGCCAAATTGAAATTAAAAATAATGGCTTCTGATTTCAGAAGAAGTGCCAAATATCGTACAAATGGCGTCGAATATCGATTTGAAGCATCTACATCCGTTCTGAAAATACCCAGATCTTAGGGTTTTTTTTTTCAATTTTTGTGAAACCCGATGGCCATTGGATTCCAAAATTGCGTTGGATATTGATTTTCAGCATCTATGCGTCGTCCCAGTTCCGAAAATACCCATATTGTAGGGTATTTGAGACTTTTCCTGAGCCCGATGGCCAACATCTCGGACTAAAAAATGGCCTCGTTAATTTATTTTTTTTCATATAAAATAACATTTTATTACTACATATAATCCAGATGCCATCCCTAACGGCAACCGATATTGTGCGGATACTATATTTTGATGCCTGATAACGTAACGCGTGACAAGTCTAATGAGCCCCGAATTGAAGTGAAAGTGGAAAAAAACGAAGGAAGCAGTTTTCGAGTCATTCATTGCGTTATTGAAGCAAGTGTTTGCTTCAAATAAAATGAACTGATGCACTTGACAAACGAAACAAGCGATAGTCAAGTCATGTTTGAGGAGTTATATTCATTGTGACTCGGCAACACGAAAATGATATAGCTCCAAACGAAGCGATTCTGCGGAGAGTTCATTTTCTTTTCTTTGTTTCGAAAATGCAGAACCCTGAGTTATAAAGGGTGTCCACGATGAAATTGCCACACTATAAAATTGCTCTAACTTTTTAACCGTTGGGTAGAATTTAATGAAAATTTGGGTGGATTTAGTTCATAGTGCATTATTTACATCCTGCAAGTTTTAAAGTCCTGTGATCAAAACTCGCGGAAATGGAGTCGAAAGAACAGCTCGTGCGTGATAAAATCTTGCGCATTCATCACGAGAACAAGGATCTCTCGCATCGTTCCATCGCTAAAACGTTGGGAATCGCGAATTCCACGGTGTCGCGAGTGATTAAGCGGTTCGAGGAACGGTTGACCACCGATCGGAAGCCCAGAAGTGAAGGAAAAAGTATTCCGTACAACACCAAAAATCACAACCGCGTAGTTGGGGCCTTCAACCGAAATCCGAACGCCTCCGTTAGGGATGTGGCTAAGAAGCTGCACCTAAGCCGAAGTTTTGTCCAGACGGCCAAAACTAAGGCTGGGCTTCGAACGTTCAAGGTACAAAAGGCCCCTAATCGCGACGAGAAGCAGAACAAGTCCGCCAAAACCCGTGCCAGGAAGTTGTACCTCAACATGCTGACGAAAGTTGAATGCTGCATCATGGACGACGAAACATATGTGAAGGCCGACTTCAAACAGATCCCCGGCAACCTGTTTTTCACGGCCAAGGATAAGTTCAGCGTTCCGGAGCATGTCCGCACTCAGAAGATGTCCAAATTTGCGAAGAAATTCCTGGTTTGGCAAGCCATCTGCACGTGCGGGAAGCGGAGTGCACCTTTCGTGACCCAGGACACGATGAACGGACAGGTGTACATAAAAGAGTGCCTCCAGAAGCGGCTGCTTCCTCTCCTGAAGGCTCACAACGTCCCAACAATCTTCTGGCCGGATTTGGCCTCATGCCACTACTCCAAGGACGTGCTGAAGTGGTATGCGGACAATAAGGTCAATTTCGTGCCGAAAATGTTCAACCCTCCCAACACTCCGGAGCTCCGCCCCATCGAGAAGTACTGGGCGATTATGAAGCAGCACCTTCTTAAACGACCTAAGGTAGTGAAGACAGTCGAGGAACTGAAGAAAGTATGGGTTTACTTGCAAAAAACGGTTGATTCACAGGTTGTGCAGAATCTTATGGCCGGGGTTAAGGCCAAGGTGCCGGCATTTGCGTATGGACTGTAAATAAAATACGAGTAAAATGGTAAAATGAAGTTTAATAGTTATTTCTCAATCCCTGAAAATTTGATGGCAATCGGATGAAAACTCGAATTTTGCGAATCAATTTTGTGTGTGGCAATTTCATCGTGGACACCCTTTATCAGACCAATCTCTGAGTCGACATGTCGAAATGTTCAAAAATGAGCTAAGGAACCGACTGAAACTCAAAATATTAAATAACAATATGCGAGAACAGTGCATTAGTACATATAAGCATTGAGCAAAAAAATGAAGAAGTGCATTTTATGTCGATGTGTTCTTGACATTTCATTGTTCATACTTGGAAATTATTTATATATATTTTGACAGCTTCTGAATGGAATTCGGAAGATGGGATCAGTTTGCGTCCCAATCACGATCGTCAAACAGTTGATGGTAGTAACGATTGATACATGTCTATCAATGTGCTTGTCGATGCACTCTCCATGACAATCCATCAAGTTGACGAAAGAAGTAAAAAGCAACTGGTGAATGTCATCTTCGGTGGTGATCCATCACCGATCTGGTCATTCCCGACAATCACGACACTTATCTGTGCTTATTTTGAAGCAGTTGCTGCATTGCTTGCTTATGTGAGTGTGTTGGTGAGTGAGCCCAACAACTTCCGTTTTATTTTGCCAGCTTTGTTTGTAACCCGAGACGAACATTGTCATTGTTTTCATTGTCTGCTGTCGTTTTGCTTTTTCTCATCATCGTACTGCAGAAGTCTTCACTGTTTTCGCTGTGCTTTACATCATCAGCAACGAGTGTTACGTTTTGCCTGTAAGCAGCGACCATTACTGGTGATGTTTGTGGTTGTGGTTGTTTACCATGTCTCTACCTCTCACTGCTTGACAAAACGTTCTGTCAGCGATAGTCGGTTGATGCGTTGACAAATGTCGAGTGGGTGTCATGATATTTTGCATCACTGGTCCCAACTAATGAATGCTGACTATTACATTAAAGAACATTCAATTAAAACCTGTATTGATACTCAATAAATTATTAATTTGCTAGATCTCGATCAAAAGTTTTATAAAGTAGCTCTTTTGTTATTAATATGCTTCTAAAAACAAAATTTTATAGCATTTTGAAACATATTTTGGATCCGGGTACAATAATGGGTAAAAATAATGCATACGTGTGAATGTAAGAAATAGTTAGGAAATATGAGAGAGGAAGAGCTAAGAAAACCAATTTAGAAGTTGGTGACAGATAAAAGTTCCCCGGAAGGAGTAGGCCCTTTACAAGATTCCGCTAGCTAATCCAAGTAAGAACTCTACAAACTACAAGTACTGAGTCTTTTCATCAGTACACACCAAAAAATTCTGAATTTTACTGGCGATGTAAACATCCATGCATGCAAACATTCATACATGTAAACTTCCTTTTCACGTAAACTAGCAACTTGCAAGAAATGTTGCAAACAAAAGTGGACAGTTGCATACGATATATGGGATATTACATGACATGTCTCATAAATTTACACGATCTATAATCTATACTTGTATGATATATGACGCTCCATTTATGTGCATCATACACACTTAGAAAAAATAATGTAAATTTAGGTGCCCTGAGACTGACATATACGAGCGTCAATTTTGACATAAAATTGGGTCATAATAGACGCGCAATTCAGCTCAATCAAACGTACATTTCGTCGAGTACCGAACTTTTCAGTCTCGGAGCACTTAATTTTACATGACATGTTTGTTTACGTCTCATCCTTTATGTCAAAGATGGATTCCGTCACGTGTAAAATTAGGTATTTCTAAGTGTGTAGTAACGGAAATTTACACTACTTTTTTTTAGCAGTGTAGAGACCTAGCTTCATAAAGTATTTCTAACGGTCTGAATAATGCATTACAATTGTTTTTTTTTCCACAAACTATGAATGATGGACATCTCATGACCCGGAACTTTTCAACCCAGGACATCCTGTATTGTTTGTTCCGAACATGAAAACAAACTTATTGTCAGTCAAGCGTTTGGTACAAAAGAGTTTTCAAGTCTCGTTCGACAAACATGGAGCAAAGATTCATAGAGATCGAACCCGTTGGAGTTGTAGTGGAACTTGTTGGGAATCTGTTTGCGTGTTTTTCGATCCGATTCACTGCCGTATCTGCTTATAGTTATCATGGAAAAGCGTTTAATGTTCTCCAAATTATTCTAGAATTTTGATCAAAAGGCTCAACGTCCTTAAGTATTATACAAATTTGCAGCACGATCACTTTATTAGGTATAAGTCGGAAGCTTCGAAGAGGTTTATAATTGAGGTCAACTGCGTTCGCTGTTTGGCTAGTATGAGACCTGGAAAATCTCCTGTATATTCTAGGAGTAAAATGTGGTGATTTAATTAGTGCAGATTAGCAAACCTGTAGCGAACCAAATTCGTTTCGTTCCAATTCAGCTGAGCAAAAAATATTAATTCCAGTCTGTTTGGCAATAGCCGGTTCCAGACCAGACGAGATCTTGCAACACCACCGCCATAATCAATTCTAATTATTCCTATCCACAGTCCCACACACACACACAATTGGAACGAGCCAGCTTCGTGAATCGGACTTTGATGATTGATTCGTCGTCGTTTCGGCAGCACGTGCACATGAGGAACTATCAGAACGGCGAAAAACCTATAAACAACCGAGGCAACCAAATTAATTCGGAGTTAGTCTGCATGCAGGGATACCTCACGTAGTGCTCATTTTTTTCTACATCTCAGGTCGGTAGGTGGTAAATCTAAAAATTTATTAACACCCACTTTACGGTCAGCAGTCCAAGCCGAGTAGAACCCCACTCTCTCGGCGAGAGATTTCCGTGTTTTGCACCAACGGATTTTTGTCGGCTGGTGGAAGTCAAGTGTTTATCGACGATGACGACGACGACGACGTAGCACAAGATGTGTTATTCTTGAGCGGAAAATAGCGTGCTGCGGGCTATGAATTTATAATGTCCATTACTTTGGGCTAAAATGGGCCCATCTCAAGGACTGCGGGGAAAGGCCTTGGCCCGAGCAGTACGCTCAAGGTGAAGGAAAAGGTCCTCGCAATCGGACTCGTTAAAATGGAAATTGATGGAATCTCACCGGAAACTTGTAACGGTAAGGAATTTCCTGGCGTTGATCAATGCTCTAAAATTAATTAGAAACCGATAGAGGGAAAAATTCGGAAATGGGTGACTCATCATTCACTCCACCAGAAAGTGGGGCGCGATGGAAACCAGAACCCAGAACAGTGAAGCGCTTTCGTTGCTGGGTGCAACCATGCGTCATTCTTCCATCCCACAACAACGGTTGCAAGAACCGTTCTTGTTGTAGGAAGTCTACGGAGCAGAGAAGTTGGAGTCGGAGACTTCCTAATTGATGCAATCGGGTTAATTCTGTATCAGAGAAACACTTTTTTTTTTCTCCCCCCGCACAGTTCATTCGCATCGAACGAGGCATGGATTCCGTTCTGAATGCGGTCCGCCAGTTTAGTGTAATAACAGGCTCAATTGATTTGACTTTCAGATGACGGTTGTGGCAATAAAATATTAAAATATAACGAAAGTGGTATGCAGTGTATGTACGTCGCACGCGAGCGCGATTGTATTGTACCAATACCAACCTATGCTTGCTTCCTAAGTGAACCCCGCCGATTCAGTATGCTGTGCACTGTGGGTCAAAGTCGTATTCTTTCAAAATGTGTCTGCATTGGATATTCAGAGGGTGTTTAAGGGTTTCACCTATGAAGATTACGTGTGGTTTTGTGTCAGTGTAGCATTTTTCCGAACAGTCTTCAAGCAATGGAAATCTTAAGTTTATTTCTAATTGTTTCGCAAGTAAAGTGTTAAAGGAGGATCCTTTTGATTCACTGATTTGGTCTTAAAGGGACAGAACGTGGAAAAGTGAAAGAACGAACTACACTGAGAAAATTATACACACTACTTCTATACGAGCAGAACAAGCTCAAAGCAGGCGTCAAAAGCTCGTTTTAGAAAAATACGTTAGCATTTTTTCGCAATTAAATTCCACCTAATTCACAAGCAAACTTGATTAGCTTCAATTGTGAGCGGCTAGTGCTAACCAAGGTTGTAAATACTTATTACAGCTAAAAAAAAAAAAGTTTTTAGGAAGCACAAGCTTTTATCCAGCACTGGCTAATGTAAGCATTAAAGCGAAGACTCCAAATTAAGAAGACTGGCAACTCTGCCACAAATCAGGAGACAGTAAGGGCAACGCCTCTTCTGAGCAAAAGTGGAACCTGTGTATGATGGTGTGTGTTAACTCACGAGTGCATTCACAAACATAGGTAGCAAGCCAACGGCTGAAAGTCTCCTTAATAAAGATATAAAAAAAAACATAGGTAGAAATAATTAGCTGTCAAAACATTGGTTTTATTATGATTGTCGTAAAAAGTGAAACGTTTCTTTCTTTGCTTTATTCTGACAACGAGTTAAAATCCAGCTGTAATTGAACAGATGCGTAAGTAAATTTGTTTTGAAAATTAAAACTATGGCAATGATGCCATTGACAATGATGGTCGGACCTTCCTCGATCATTAATTTGCTATCTCAGAATTTTCTTCCACTTTTCCTAAGCCCTTTAGTGATGCATTTATGGGCATTCGTATGGTGCATTAGTAAAATGCATGCCCGTTCTGCATGGCTTTGGCATCTGGCCCAGAGCTGGTAAATATCACGGCCGTCATGTGACGATGAGAAAACAGGACGTCTCACTATCACGAGACGAAACTACCTATCATTACCTTCATTTTTCAATGATCAAGCACTCATGAGAATAATTCTTATGCGGTTTTGACATCAACATTTCTAATTGATTTAGATGAATTTAAGCAAACAACCGTATGTAATCGGTAGAGTGAGTATATTATTAAGATTTTCTCGGTACAAGTAACTTTAATAGCATTAAATGAGCTAGTAATTACGATGATCACAACACTGTCACGTTCTGTGATGACAAAACATTCGATGAGATTTTGAAGAAAATCTCTATCATCGTTTTTCATCGAATGATAGTGACAGAAGTATCTCTGCAAATATCACGTGAGTTCTTTCATTGAAAATGACATTTGCCAGCCCTGATCTGGCCACAACGAGGGGAGTTAAGTTGTGACGCTCGGCAACTTGGCACAGTACTCGCTGACCATTTGAATGTCACTGGTCAATCCGACACTGTTATCATTCTCTAGAAGGGGTTGGTCGATTCCAAGAATTATTAATGCATACAGAGGATCACATGTTCTGACAACATCTAAAATGGAAATATATACCGTTTGGGATTGTAGTCCTCCAACCTTTCATTCTTATTTTTTCCAACATTAGATCCTGCTACGCCTTCCGTTGGATCGTGATGTAGGTACCGGATCTGTCTTCTTTTTGAATCCTTGAATTTTCAGCAGCTTTCGAATGACGGCATTTCACTCAACGGAGGTGGAAGCCGCCAATTCCTTATATTTGATTGCTTTCAACAGGCAAAGTAAACAATATTTCGGTTCATCGTACACAAGTAAAAGTTACTTTCACTAGGTATCGATTCAAGTTTCAATCCTCTACTTGATCCACCATGACCAGTTTTTCGGTTTGGAGTTGAAAAACTACCGGCTTGCTGTGATTAGGATACAAATTGCCGTGAAATTTTGTAGAGCAAAACGAAAACAACAACGAGTACCGTGTTATGATTATACGTTTAGGTAACATTAGGTCACACACACAGTCACTGTTAATGAGCAGTCTCACAAACACTTGTGCTTCAAAGTTCCACCTTTGATTGTCAGAGGCGCTGTTATCAGTGACGTTTGACATTTGTATGGGAGAAGGGAACAGTTGTGAGTCTTCTTGATTTGTAGTCTTCGATTAAAACCAATAACCGACATTATTCAGTGCTTATTATTTAAATAAGTAAGAGGTAGCATCCAACACACGACCGTAGATTTGACATAGGATTACGTGCTTGATATCAAGATTTGGCGACTGTGTTAGGGAAACCAATTTTTTGCAGGCAATCGGTGATAATTTTGATCAACAACAGTTCGACATTTGTGCAATTTGCAATAGTGACCTATTGAAAATTGATAAAGTATTCATTTTAGCAGCTTCATAGAAAAATTTCCAATCGATTGGCTTGTTTAGAATTAAAATCCAAGCGCTATTGACAGAGTTATAACTGGCCAAAACCTGACCACTTTTCGTAATGCGGTCGATTTTGGTTGTTTGAAATTGCACCCCAATATGTTGCCGAAAGACGTAATCCTACGTCAAAATGCTGTAAATTGGAATTACAAAGGACTAAGTAAAGGGCTTATACGCATTTTGGAAAACCATGTAATTTACAATTGTTGTTGTTTTAGATTATCCTGGTTCGAGTTTCATCAAAACTAATTTTCATAACATCCACAGAGTAACTCCAATAAGCAACGTACGTTATGGTCATAATTTGGCAAGAGCAGTGCTTATTATGGGTTGTCATAGGAGCAGCGAATCCAAACACATAAAGAACCAAAGATAAAGGCAAAACGCTTGCTACTACTACCACGATTAGCTCTCTCTCTGTAATATAGCTTGATCGGAGTTGTTGAAGGATAATTATATATTGCTTGCCTGCTTTGTTGAGGACATAGCTTGATCATAGCATAACAAAAAAGAAAAGAAAAAGTAAGAGTGTATCCAAGACTCGACCGTAGACTTGACGTAGAATTACGTGCTTGGCATCAGTATTTGGCGACTATGTAAGGGAAACCACTATTTGCAGGCAATCGGTGATAATGTTGATCACCATTGCAACAGTAGGACATTTGTGTAATTTTCAATAGTTATAAAGTATTCATTTTAGCAGCTTCGTCGAAAAATTACCAATCGATTGGCTTGTTTAAAATTAAAATCCATCCCCTATAGACAGAGTTATAAAGAGGTTAAAACCTGACCACTTTTCGTAACGCGGACGATTTTGTTTTTTTTTTTAATTGCACCCCAATATGTTGCCGAAAGACGTAATCCTACGTCAAAAAATCTCATTAACACGGCTTTACTTCGTGAAGCAGCTTGCCAACAATTTGGTCGTTTCCTTCGACCGGCCCGAGCAAGTTGCAGAGACTGTTTGTTATGAAAAAAAAAGGAAGAAGATAAGGTTTTTGGGAATGACTTCAAATTTTCACAAATGCTTTATTTTAAACGAATAGTTGGAATATCTCTGCAAGTGATCTTTTCAAGATGGATTTTTTTTTAAATTTGAGAATAGTTCCTGCGTTTCTCGGAAGTTCCGAACACCGGTTTACTGGGTCATTAGACCGGAATGGGTCATTAGACCGAAAATTTCATAGTTGTTCACTTTTCGCAGATGTACGTTGTTACAATTTAAGGATATACTTGATGGACGATATGATGACGGACTTCCAGAGTTCAAATATCGAAAACTACATCAACTTTACGCTGTGCAAATGCAACTTCGTTTTCGTAGCACTGCAGCATACATTGGGATTCATTTTCATATTATTATTGTTTTAGTTGAGATTTGTACTCTTAATTTTTCGGAGCGAAAAAGGGATTCATCAGAAATTAGGCCTTAACCAAGGGGTAGGTCACTCCGCACACCAATCTTGGGTCATCTTTTTTGTCAGTGTGCCGCAGGTGTGTTGATTGTGCCGGTCATAGAGCAAGCTGCGATTGTTTGTAAAATACCCATCCCAGCAACCCGGTATTTCTGACACCTTGAATGTTTTGATTTGAAATCGCAAGGATAAATCGGATTGAGGATGACGCGGGAAGTGGCGGGTGTGCGAAATTTTGGTTTTTTGTGTTTATAGGATAATAAAAGTCCTGTGTTTTAGGGTTTTATAATGCCCTCAAAGGCAGACCGGGAACCTAGCCTTTGGTGAAGTGAAAGCAACGGTCTATCAGCGATCGGAAAGAGTTGAAAACGGTGGGGAACATTGTTGGAGACCGACTATAGAGGATGATGAATAGACTTCTGTAGTTTGTTTTGTGTGAGTTGCAGCATTATTTGAATTAAAGATACTAATCAAACTGCCTCTTTCTCTCACTCTAGAACAGGGGTTGAAACAGTTGACGTTTTTTACTAGACTCGCTTCGTTGTCGTGCGCGACAGTCTGTTTGTATTCGAACACTCATGCTCTACCGTCGTCTCTCTCACACAACACGAGCGGTAGAATAACATTCGAGCTAAAAGAAAATTATCAAAATAGCTATCATTTAACATGTGTGATTTCGTTGTAATTCCTCAATTTGGTGTAAATCAAACCATTTCTGATCAGAAATATTATAACTAGGACATCATTGTTTGCTATTTTTAGAATTCACACAAGCACAACATCAGCAGCTCTTATTATTAGAAAAACAAAAATACATACATTGGTGACGGTCTTCGGCGACAGTGTCGTATGACAGAGCCTGTCATATGACATTTTAGTTTGGTACTGTACTATGATAGCTTGTTTTGCAAGTGTCGGAGGTAAAGGCAGTCAATTATCACAGAAAATGTGTCGACTACCGTGACCGCTTACAAGACTGCTCTAGAACCTACATTTCGTATTTAGATCTGTAAGTGAACTGCTGGTCTGAGTTCCTCTGGTATATTAAATTAGAGGTGATCCTGAATATACAGTCAATCAGCACGTAATGTTGTGAACAACTTCAATGACAGTTGTCCAGCAGTGCTCCCATTTTATTTACAACAATTCAATGCCTACGAGATTGTGCCGAAGGTATGCCGATGGATGTGCCCAGGCTGTGTCGAATATAATGTCGGCACAATGTGCAGCAAATAAAGCAAAGGAAAAATATACAGAGAAACGACTCTAATGTTACCCTATGGATCTAAAGAGTGGGCCCATCGATAAAAATTTTCTGTCTTTAGTTTTTTCTTAGAACAACCTGTCTCTGGAGAAAGAAAATGGATATTTTTGGTTACTAGTAAAAAATTGGCAAAAATGCTTTCCTTCGAAATTTATACATGGGTCCAATATTGGCGACACTTAGGCCGATATTAGGGACACTAACCCTATAATTCTGATGTATTTTTCATCCTAAGATGTCAAACTTCCAGAGACGAACCAGCCAAAGGCTGAAAGTCTCTTAAATACAGAAACCAACCAATCAAATATGTCAAAAACTATTACTATAATAGCCCCACATAAAAAAAAATCTGAGCAGAAATGAAACATTTGTGAAATTACTTTTGAGCGCTACTGTAATTGTGAACAAAAAGTGAAGGTGGTCGAAGAAAAAAATAGTATGATTTTTTGTGTGCTTGTCGGAAAGTCTGCTACTGTCTTCATGTTGTCCTGATTATCTTACTATCGAATGAACAACAACAGTTCATATTTAACTCATTTTGTGCAAAAATGTCGAAGTTACAATCCATTGTCCATTTTGTTCCTTGTCCATTCTCGTGCTTCCAAGTGAATTCCCGGACATTTTCCATGACACTTGAACTCACTGTGCACCACACGCACAGTTGCACTGGCACTTTCACAAATTGAGAACACAAAGATTTGCTTTGACGATGACGACCGGCAGACTCGGATTGTGCCTTGCCTTTGCCTCGGTTCGCGCGACCTGTGTGGGTGCGTTATAATAATTTCTTCGCTCCAATCTAAAAATATCCGCCACTGCCATTTTCACCGCTCAGCAAACACCGTCAGCACAATCAACCTGCGGTAATCCTTTTCGCAGCAATCCAATCGAACGATTTCACCTTTCCACTGCCCAATTAAGTCCGGCCAGAGTTGATTACGTCACCGAATCGGCCGATTCGTAGGAATCCATTTTCCCCGCGCACAAGATAGGCCTTCAGAACTTTCTTCCGTGGAACGTGTGTGGATGATCGAACAATCTCGCGACGCACGGTTCAAATCTCGAACGGCAACTAAGCGAGTGGCGAGAATTCGTTCCTGCCGATCCCATACGGTCGGGCGCTGGTGCTCTATGCTGCTCTACTAAGGGAAGCAATTTTCGCAAGAAATTTTCGCGCACACATAAACAACCAGATGTATGTATTTACAAACATTGGACGATTTGATTGGGGCACCGTTTCGCCGTCCTGCTGTCCGACGACGAGGTACGTGCGTGCGACAAGGAAGGCGCTTCCATTTGCATCTCGTGATACAACTTCTTGAGACTAGATCGTCGCAGAATGAGGTTGAAGATTCACAGAGAATCATCACCACTACCAAGTTGTTTCGCGGAAAAATCGTTTAAATATGGGCACATCATCGCTTCACTTGTGTAGAACAAACTCGCGTTAACGGGTATCGTTTCCTGTCCGCTCGAAACAACCGATTTGAATCAATTCTCCGATGATGGTTCGCATGCTTCCAACGGCCGGCCGGCGGTGCTCGCGCTCCATCTCCGTCCGAATTCAATTCAACCAGAACTATATAGCAGATAACATAACACATGTGCAGCACGTTCATGAGACCCAACCGAGAAGAGGACACGCGCAAATACACTACTGGCTGGTTGTCGGCACATACATCCGTGCGAGTGAGTGAATTTGTGCAATATACAACAGTCTAACGAGGGTGATGACTAATCGAAAATTCGCTGGGTGTTCCTTGCAGCCGAATTGGCGGTGGCTTGTTGATAGAAACGGAATCTTTTGACGTTCCTAATTTATACCGAACCGGGACTAGGCGCGCGTTCGGAAAAATGTGCGATGACGTCACCGTTTTAATGATGGATTACAAAGTCACAACTTCTACAATGTGAAGCAACGGGATTGGAACAAATTGGAATCGAAGATAGGTTTTCCGGCGATATCCATGTGTTGTAACTTTGTTTGTTTTACCGATAGTCACATTCACTGGTCTTTCGTTCTTCTGGATGTCTTCCAAGGCTGTTGAGAAAACTTTCAAGACCAACTTGGACCGTGTTGGGACTAGTGACCGGATGGGACAATTGAATTGATTCGACAAACCGCCGGATGAAACATCTACAGTAGACCAGGATTAAACATGTTCAGCCTAATAAGCCATTTATTCAATTGCCATTTCAAATAATGTTTAATTGCCAACTGACGAATCTATCATACTCGACCTTCTCCGATTTCCATGAAACTTTGCATAACTGTTCGTTATGGGTAATTATTCAAATGACTGCTGGAATTCGGCAAATTTGGTTCAAGACCGATTCAATATTTTTCAATAAATCGTTGTACTGTAGCGGCGCCGGTGG
Organism: Ochlerotatus camptorhynchus; assembly: GCF_037179485.1. Classification (NCBI taxonomy): domain Eukaryota; kingdom Metazoa; phylum Arthropoda; class Insecta; order Diptera; family Culicidae; genus Ochlerotatus; species Ochlerotatus camptorhynchus. Next base: position 4,603,218 of record NW_027041033.1, on the reverse strand, counting down.
TTTAGTGGTAAGCGTGATTGTCTCTCACCCCAAAGGGCCTGGGTTCAATCCCAGTCGGGGCTGCCGGGATTTTCTGAGGCAAAAAATCTCTGATCACGCCTTCCTTAAAAAAGTAAAACTGTTGGTCCACGGTTCATGAGTTGATGTGTCGATAGATAGGGTGTACTGAACGGGGACTAGGCGCGTCAATAATTCGATGACGTCATCAGCGAGGAAGGATCACCGTTTAGATGGTGGATTACAAAGTCATATGGCGAACAGCGAATCCCAATTAGCAATTTCCCGTATTTTTTTCCCGGAGTTTGGGAAATTTTCCCGGTTGTGTGATAAATATTTAAATTTATGCAAATTAACATAAATTTTTACAGGATTTTATTTGATTGTGCTCAAGCATTTCTATTAATAATCATTTCCATTCGAAGAGTTCATTTCAGAATGCATCTATGTAACATAAATTTGAGATTTTCTTTGGGAGATCCTTGAAAATTTTATTTATAACAGTTCAGAAATAATCTGCAGTACACTCTAAAAAATTCATGAAACTTTTTCTAAGAAATCACTGATCGCTTCTATTATGTGTAATTCCTCAATTCCCATGCAATTCACCTCCGAATTGTCTGGACATAATTATCATGCCAGCTCAAGTGGGTACAGAATTTAAAAAAGTTGTGATCGATGTCACCGATTTGAGCCAAACTTGGCCAAAACGCTTATTTTGGAATTCTGAACAAATGCTTTTTTTTATTTTGCTCTAAAGTGCCTAGATCCTTCTGGGCTACAACCCTGGATTTTCGAGATTTTTAAAAATTTCAACTTTCAGAAGAGATTACTCCACAACCAAAAAAGTTATTCGTGATCTTAGAACGTCAATTTGAAGGTTTTTTTTTTAAATGTTACATTTTGTTTTTGTTATAACTACAGTAAAAAGGCTGATTACCTAGGGGAAAAGGCTGAAATGGATTTGACAGTCGCATAATCGGATCCACTCCGCGAATCCAACCACAAATTTGGCGGACTAACGGGGGGATACTGTTTTGCATTCTTTAAAGTAAAAAATTATGCGAAATAATAATCTTTGCTTCAAGTTAGAACCAAAACTCAGGCGAATTTCTAGACTTTACATACTAATAACTAGTCGAGCGAATAAGGCATAGGTACTCCTAGACTGGATGAGATTTTCATGAAGTGCTTTTTCGTAGCTTTTAGTTTTCGAATTTGAAAGATCGTCGGTTGCAGTGGCTTGCTTGCTCAGCAGAAAAACACGGTTCCAGATTCTTTCATATTAAAAAGATTTATGGTAAAATCGCTTGTTTATCGTGTATTTTGTGCAACTTGTCGTCGTCGGTGCCGGTCTGATGTGATATGAGGGACTCGGTGGCCTTAGAGCGACCGTTTTTGCTCACTGAGCAGAACATCATAATTCTAATCTCAGGCCCAACCACAATCAAGATTCATCAATTACTTTATTTGTTATGGAGCTCATTTGCCTAATGGCAAACGTTTTTGCTTACTGAGCAGAAGACCGTGGGTTCAATCCCAAGCTCCTTCGCGTTATATGATCGTTAGGACATCAATTCAGCTTATCGTTTACCAACACGAATCCTGCTGCAAGTCCAACCCTCTTATCCAACATCCCAATGATTCTTCGTGGAAGTGCAGAGGTGCGCTTGTATTGCCTAGTTTGAGATCACCAGTTTTTACAAATTGAGGATGAGTGCTAGTCTCAAGCATCGTCTATTGGTTCTTTGTGTAATTACAGCTGATCTGACAATAACAGAGTAGCAACCGTGGGCGGTCAATCATGCTCATGCTAATAAATAGTCAAGCGAAGAAGAGATACTTCGTCTTTCCGCCTTAAAAAAAATTGACAATTTGTTTCATCCACAAGATCAAAAATAACTAGGACTATTGAATTAGAAAAAAAAAACTACTCATATTTAAAAAATGGACACATTTACTAAAATTATTATATTTGTTTTATTTATAATAACTTTCTAATCCTAATTAACCAAACTTTAAAAAAAATAGTAGATCTTAAAAGGACTGCTCATCCCAAGTAACATTACAAGCTTTATAGAGATTATATAGCAGTCTACAAGCTTAAATCATGGTCTACAGAACCCTTTTAAATTCAAAAAGAATTCTTGGGATGTTTAACAGCACGAATAATTTCTTAAAATAAATAAATTTTGATACAATCAGCAGCTTTTAAAACACAAACAATAATCTCTTCGAACTTTTGAATACCAGTTCTTGAAGGTGTTAAGAATTATAATTGTTATTCAGCCATTCCATAGCAAAACGATATACACTGGAGTCGCTTTTTACGCGGTTTTTTTTTACACGGTTTTTTTTACGCGGTTTTTTTTCACGCGGATTTCGGAATTTACGCGGTTTTTTTTTACGCGGATTCCGGAATTTACGCGGTTTCTTTTTACGCGGATTTTGGTTTTTTTTTTTACGCGGATTTCAGAATTTACGCGGTATATCGCTTTTTACGCGGTTTTTTCTTACACGGTCTTTTTTTACGCGGTTTTTTTTACGCGGATTTCGGAATTTACGCGGTTTTTTTTTTACGCGGATTCCGGAATTTACGCGGTTTTTTTTTACGCGGTTGTTTTTTGCGCGGGACGTATCACCCGCGTAAAAAGCGACTCCAGTGTAGTGGTTGTGAGAATTTCGTAAAAATTTCTAGTTTTGTTTCTTATCGCAAAATATAAGACCCGTTTTTTATTATTTTGTCATTAGGGTGACCATTTCCCTGTTAGGGTAGAACAAGAAATCGATTTTTTTTTTTCAAAAATGATTTTTTTTTTTAATTTGAACTTTTGGACCACTGGGCTGATTTCAAAGAATGAGAATTTTGCATTGAAAAAGATTGATTGCACTTGTTTTTTATGGTTTTCATGGTTTGTCGACAGAAGGCGCAATACGCTTTTATATGTTTCCTTTCCTAAATTTGTCTTTTTTACACAAAATATCAAAAAATCAGCGATGTATTTTTTGTTTCGTTTTGAGTTATATTTGTGGTCCGTTAATCAGTTATCAAGTTATCAAGTTTTAAATATGAAATATGAAATATCGTATTTTTTTCTTGAAACGTGTTTTTAAATACCTTTTATTTGATACATTCATCTTTGAAATCGGCCCAGTGGTTCTAGAGTTATGAATTAAAAAAAAAGTAATTTTTGACGATTTTTGTGACCACCCTAACATGGAAATGGTCACTCTAATGACAAAATAAAAAAAAAATACGGTTCAAATATTTTGCGATGAGGAACAAAACTACACATTGTTACGAAATTCTAAATACTTTCATTTTCATTTTCATTTTGCATCGTTTGGTGGGGCAATGGCAGCGCAAGTCAATCCAAAGCCGAGGATAAAGGAAGGGTAATGGCTGAATAGTCTATGCGGACCACTTGAACGCCATGGGAAAAGGAAGGGATTGAAGAGGTCGGTTATTGGGGGGTTTTGAGGAAATGTCACATAGTACTAAATTTGTGATGCAAAATGTATAGAAACCGAAAATTCATCTCCCACTGATTCATCCTTTCACATATATACCAAATTGATATTTTAAAGCAACCATCAAAATAAACCGACAATATATGAAAAGGCTAGTTGCCAGTTGCTTTGAAGGCTAGTTGTCTCCCTAAGCGGACCCCCCGCATCCTAGCTCTTTTGTTAATCTACTTAATGTTATTAGGCTGTCTGAATTTTCTTATTTTAGTTCGTTTGATGATTATGATATCTCATTAGTCTAAGTTAATAAATAATTGAAATCTCTAATTTACCTAATCAATCATAACCCATGCTTTATTAAGTACCTAAACTGCTATGTAATCTAAAATTTAACGTTTTTCAAGTAAAATGCTTCACTTTGAAATTAGTTTCCTAGCTGATGCTCCAACTACACTCACATGTTTCCACTATGTCGTCCCACAAAATTACATATGGATATGTCACAATAAAAGCACGCCACAGGGGAAATCCCAGGCCATAGTTCCCTTGCAAGCCCAAATAAGTCTACCTGCGTAAAAATAAATAAAATAAGAGTGATTTGCGGCAAAACCCGCCAGTATCGCACCCAACGTCAGTGCCTATACGTAAGCGTACTACAACGCGACTTTGAAACAAAGGAGTAACAAGTGTGATACTATCACTTCAGGCTAGAACTTTGGTTCTCTTATGCAATGGTTCATCAGAGAGGGGAAGCTCAGTAATACTTGGAGACGGTTGGTTTAGGTCCGGCATCGTTGGCTCATGCCGTGACAGAATAGCGCCATGAGCATGCGATGAGGATTACTGACTCCAACGCTCCACTATCAAGCAAAATATTAGGCCCGCCCACCAACGTCCAGGTTAAAAACTGGCCAAGGGGAGGGATTTTTACGAAATTCTAAATACTAATAATACATCTCGGAAGAACTACGCATGTTTGAAAGAAATATTTTTGACGGCGAAACGTCCTTCGGAAAAATGACCCACTTTAATGACTCTGTTTAAACACTTCGCCCTTTTGAGAAAAAAAATTGTGCCAAATTAGTCTCTTGTCATGCTGAACATACATTTTTAGTAGAGAGTAGAACCATAGAGGTAACTCTAAGACTTGAAGGTCCCGAAAAACGTGCTCAACTTTTTGGCTCAGCTCTGGTACTCTCATCGGTCCCAAGCTAATCGATTCACCCTTTGAAACATAGGAAAATCCACTAACCCCTCATTTTATCTGTCAAACTTTCATAGCGAATCAAAACAAACATTGTGTAGTACTAGAATTTCGACTAGAATGGGGTACGTTAATCGTTTACTTGGGACCAATAGGCTAGTCAAGTAGTGAGCCAATTTAAAATCGATAGTTTCGTATTGATTGTTGGTAGAACTGAATCGTTTGTTAATTTTCCATAGAATCGCTCAAAATTAAATTCAAAATTAAAATTCCTAAAAATCCTATATTATCACTCTAGGGGTGAGTAAGTTAACTATTCGAAAAAAAAAGTTTTATATTTGACGCCCTATTTAAATATTTCGGAGTAGAAAAAAGCAAAAATCGTCTCCCACAGGGTTTAACACACCTGCCGAACCATGTTCTAAATATCCTCAAAACGTCCTCTGAAGGCTGAAATTCTTGTCAAAAAAATGTAATTAGACACATTCTGATAATTTGTTCACCTTTGCGTTCTTCCAAAATTTCTCCAAAACAGAATCCTAAATTCCGCACGACTTGCCAATGGAAGCCTGTTTATTTGTTGTCCATTAATTATCGCCCATTTCCGATCACCTGGTAACAGCAGAAAACCCGTTTCAACAGCAGTGCATCAGTGTGCATCAATAATTCAACCCTTTGGGGAGAGCAAGCAGATGACCTCCCAAGCGCTCTGCTTTTGCTGGGTTGAAAGTCGCAGCCGACACCGGGGCACACCTTTTTTTTTCCAATTTCACGCTTCATCGGTACCAACTAGCTGTAATAGATGCTGCAACCGTCGGCTCTATCTCTCCGCTATCCTATCTAAAATTGGTAAGGTAACGTCTCTTAAGAGAAATACCGAACAACTCGTGCCAACTTTCGCTTTCGCTTCGACCTGCAGCAGCCTGCAGTGAGTGTTTATGGCAGTGCTCACGGTGTGGTGGTTTGTTTGTATTTCCTGCCTGAGGCGGCGCGCGATCGATGAACCAACTTACTAGTGCACCACCGACCTGCAACTCAACAACGATGATCGAAGCACAAAAACATGTACGGTGATGGTCGTACTTCCTCGTCGTCCGAGTCCAGTTTGATTTCCTTCACAGCTCGATAAGTGGTGTCCGGGCATTTGGAAGATTTGAGTTCCCTTCAAATTTATGGTTGTTAGCTGGAAATTGTCCATGCAACCACTAAAAGCAACCGGAACGCTTCTTTCCACCAAAAGCGATGATGGCGGGTTACGACGACTGTGACAAATCTCAACCCGCTTTCGTTAGCTTACTACAAATTGCATTTGGGACAGTTAGATGGATCAGATCTCCCCTGGTGACTACCAACGTCGCCGACGACGACGACATAATCGGTTCCAATCGGACATTTCGCGCTCTCAGCATGCAGAAGGCTGCTGGCAGCTCAACTCATCAACACTTGCTAATTCGGTGGATAATTGTAAAATTGTTGAGCCTAGCGGGTAGCAATTTTCGATTTCTCATGATCACCAGGTGCACAGTGCAACACGGTCTCGAAATGTAGGAAATTAGGTCTTGGGTAATTTTCGGATGATGATGTAATCATCATCATCGTTTGGAATTCCATTTCGGGGAGTTGGTTTTCAGGGTTTTGTTTTGTTTTCACGATTTGAGGGCCAATTGCAAATGACGAGCTTCTCTCTCGTGGATCTTGGGTGGTGGGGTAAATACATCTCTTTTCGAGGCGGCACCAGACGACGGTGTTGACTAGTTCAAGGCGGCACTCGATCGGTTATGTAACGATCTCAGAGCGGGAAGCGAGAACATGTATAGTCACTTATCGGGGGCAAGTATATTTCCATTCCTGGGTGGGAAACGTCGATCGAGATTGCGGCGGAATTGGTATCGACGACGTGTGAGGCTGTTGATTTGTGGCTTCGCATGGATGGGCCCGGCTGCAACGTGATCAGCAGCAATCAGTCATCGATGTCAGGTTTGAGAAACGATGAAAACTGGACTCGTGGGTAATTATCTCGATGCAGCTAATTTGGAACTGCGGTGACTATCTGGGAAGGTGTGAGTTGTGAAAGTTGTGATACAGTTTTCAGCACTCCAAGCGCCTAAGTCCATGGATTTATACGATCAATCGCAGATAAATCAGAAAGCATCCAAATGGCTATGAGTACGTTGAAGTTAATGACATCTGGCTTTTTCAGTGGAACCTGTATCGTTTGTCAGCTGAATTGCGTTTTTAATCATACAAGGCATGAGTTTTTCCGGTGAAATGGCTTCCGTCGTGCAAAGAAATCTCTTTGCTTCTAGTTCAGTTTAATCGTGCCAGAAGCTCCATATGAGCTTATAGTCAAGATCTACATCGAGGATCAAGCAAAAGGCCTACAAGACAAGTTCAGTAGACTTTGAATGAGGTCAAGAGCCTATTTAGGGATCTTCAAAGAAAAAATATGTATGGACCACCAAATGTAGAGTTACTTTCCTTAAAAACATGCAAATTTATCAATCATTCTTTCATGTTATGACTGAAGAGATCTGTTTTACTGATGATTACATGACGTAGACTATTCAAAGTATTCCACACAGAAGAAACTGTCGCGTAAAATCACCTTTCGCTTAATTATGAGCTATAGTTGACATAAACATCGCTTGTATACAATATTGCTGATTTATGCGATATTTTACATAAATTTACAAGCCATATCGTGTAAATTTACCCCAAATCTAGCGTTAATACTGTCTTCACTATAAATTGCAGAAATTTACATGAACTTTTCATACGGTGTAGAGTTCATATCTGGAGATTTACATGATATGCGTTTTTTTTAAACACTGTATTTAAGTGATTTTCAACCCAAGGCTGGTTCATCACTCAAGATCTGCGGTGTCCTATACGATATCTCACTATCGAAAGATATGAATCCAAAAAGCTCATAGGAAATAATACAACAGCGTTTCTCAATCAATGGGTCGCGAACCACCGGTGCACAGAGGGAATTGTAGGAACAAAAAGGATTGAAATTGACTGCCTCCGAAATCCCAAATTAGCAGTTCCAGTCCAGACAGCACAGCAAAATGAATGTTTTGCTCGACCTTCTCCAATTTGCATGAAACATTGCAAATTGTTTGTTTTGAGCAATCATTTACATTTGTGCAAAATTTCAGCCATTTTGGATCTTGTATATTTTTTTTTTGAAAATGGCTTCTTTAATATTTTTCGATAAATTATAGCACGAAAACGTCACTTCTGATCGAAATGACGTCTGAGACAAAGTGGTAGCGATAAATAAAGTCTTTCTTAGAAAAAATAAACACGGTTATATGTTATATGGGTCATTCCAGCTCAAGTGGGTACACCACCTGTGGTCGATGTCACCGATTTGAGCCAACCTTGGTCAAAATGCTTATTTTGGCATTCTGAACAAACGCCTTTTTTTTTATTTTGCTCTAAAGTGCCTAGATCCTTCTGGACTACAACCCTGAATTTTCGAGATTTTTAAAAATTTCAACTTTCAGAACAGATTACTCCAAACCTTCAAATTGACGTCCTAAGATCACGAATAGCTGATTTGGTTGTGGAGTAATCTCTTCTGAAAGTTAATTTTTTTTTAAATCTCGAAAATCCAGGGTTGTATCCCAGAAGGATCTGGGCACTTTAGAGTAAAATCTAAAAAGGCGTTTGTTCAGAATGTCAAAAAAGGCGTTTTGACTAAGTTTGGCTCAAATCGGTGACAACGACCACAACTTTTTTAAATTCTGTACCCACTTGAGCTGGAATGACCCATATACATCTTAATATGGTAAGAAAAGGAATGCCGGCATGATTGATATCAGAATTAATGTCTAGGAACAAAACGGTTTTTTTTAAATACCTCAGATTAAAAAATTAAAGCTCTTGGGCTTTAATAATATTTTAGGACACTTTGAAGCATTGAATTATGATAAGAATGCAAAATAAATCGTGGGATGAATTCTAGGGATAGTCCTGAAGAAATTCTAGGGAGAATAGCCAATGGAATTTGACTAGCAATAAAATCATGAGGAATTTCAGGGAGCATTTTAAGGGAATTCGGAGGAGCATTCAAAGGGAACAAACCCTACGGCAAAATTAATTATGATATGAGTACAATCCTGAAACTAGGCCACGCCTTATGATGAGCTACGGCTGAAAATCTCTAAAATGTTGGTCAATCAATTAATCAAAGAGAAGCTCTGAGTAGGGATGCAAGGTATAATGGTTCCAAGGGGATCTAATTCTTAATATAGTTTAAAAAAATATTTGCAGAATTTCAAGCTCAAAGCAGAGTTTCAAGATAATTCCAAGAAAGTTCCAAGAGATCCTCTCAAGGGCATTTTGAGAAGAATTTCAAGGAACTTCATAGGTAATTCCCATGCAATGCCGAGGTGAAGTCCATGGAAATGGGAGAATACATTTCTGAATTATGAATAGCATACCAAGAAATTTCCGAGGAATATTCCAAGCGAATTGTAACGAAAATTATGGAGAAATTAAAGAAAATTATCGCGATGATTATTAAGAGTATGAATATAAATGTAGAGTGACTTTTGAGATTTTCGTTGAGGGAATTCCGAGACTATTATTGAGAAAATTTCTAAGAAATACCGGACATAATTATATGATAATTGAGGGTAATCTTAATAGTAAATGTAATTCTAAAGACATTTTAGAATTATCCTAAGAAAATCCTTGAGACATTTGCAAAGATATCCTACGATAAGTGCAAAAGAAAAAAAATTAGTGAATTCTAATATTGAAAACAAAATCGAGGCTTCGTACACATAAATGCAAGACGCAAGATTAGCAAAAAATCTCAAGATGCTGAGCCTTTGATTGAGAACAAATTACAAGATCCAGGACATAGAAAACTTTTCAAGATTCTAGGGCTAGAAATTTCAGAAAAGTGTAACAATAAGGAATGTGTGATCTCAAGCTTGAAAATATCTGGACGTGTAGGTATTCCCAGAAATGGAGTCATATTTCAGTTTTTTTAAAATAAAAAGTTGCCAACGTTCTAAAATTAACAAAAATATTCCAAATGCCAGACTCTGGCAAATGACTTTTTTTTTAGATCCCAGACTTAATGTTTGGTGTCCTGTACTGTGGATGGGTAAAAAAATCTGAGCATGAAGAATTATTTTAGATTCTAAGAGAAATATTCGAGATACCGGACTTAGACTAACTATTAAAGCGATTCAACTAAGGTACTTAGAAAAATATGTTTAGGACTCATTCAAATTCCTGGTTATTCCCTGTTTTCTCCGGATCTTTTTTTGATTCCAGGTTAGTTTTTGGTTCTGCCAGTTTTCCCAGTTCAGTGGCCACCCTGCCTGAACACCCTCAAACAAATCTGAAATAACCTTAAAAACGGCAAAACACCAAAAAGGCCTCACAATCACTAAACAAGATTAAATCACCAAAATGACTTTAAAACACTAAAACGGCCTAGAAGTGTTTTAAAACCGTCAAATTTGCCTAAATGATTTTGAAATTAATTGTCTCAGCATAATTTTAAAAACAGATAAATTCGGCATGTAGTTCAAAAAACCTATGATCAAGTTGTCTGAATTTCTGCGACCAACCTGAGGGCAGCCCGTGACCGATAGATTGGGAGCGACCATCTCCGATTTACGTGAAACTTAGCATAATTGTTGGTAATGGTCAATGATTTACACTTGGGCTAAAATTCGGTCATTTTGCAAAAAAATGCCGAATCATTTTCAATCAAAATGGTGTCTGAGACGACGATGTAGGCAAAAATATTACCTTTTAAGGACAAATAAAACGGTTAAAAAATTCAATTAATTTTCACCTGTTTGAAAAAGCACTCAAACCATCACTTATGAAATGTATTTTTGATATTGCCATCACACATTCAATGTTGTATTTTTATTGCTCATGATGTTTTCTGATTATACACTCATTCAAAGTTTCATATTTAAAGAACTAAATTGTTTGAGTTTCATCCATTTTTTTCTACATTCATCGAGAATTATCAAAGTAACCCCAACTCAAAAAACTGAAGTTCGGTCACAAAACTAAAAAATAGTGCAAATGCTATTATTTTCGTTTAACATAATACTAACGAATTGACTCTTGGATCTTCAGTACCCCGTTTAACGGTACCGAAAATATTTTTTTTTATTTTCGGGCCGGTAAACTTCCCCTTAAAATCAAATTTCATAAATTCCTCTAATTTAATCGAATCTAACAACGGAATCTCCTGTAATTCCCATTTTTTATGATCTTGAATTTGATTCTGCGTTCGAAATCATTAAATATTTGATATATCTAGGTGATAACTTTGATAATTTGCTATGAACTTTTCACAAAATTTCTTCAGCATGATCTCAAGAATTTTTTTAGAATAATTCCACTTATCTTAAACTTAGAGGCACACAAGCTGTTACAAACATAATATTGAATTCTTGAAATTCTTTGCAGAACAATCGACAAAATTCTTCGAAATAGATTATTTTCGTAGTTGGAAATGCGAACATCAAATATCAGAATTAAAGTGGACATTTTATACGATAGATCTGGAGATGAAAGTAAAGAGTTGATAGTTCCGTTATAGTGTGGCAGTGTGAAATTTGTATATAGAAAGTAGAAAGCGAACAAATTACAATTTTGAGGAAGGTACGAATAGGGTAGAGCATCTCCTTTACCAAGCTTATCCGTTAATTTGGGGTTGGTGAGGGGTGTTTCCCCCTGTCACCACTGGCAAAAGGGATGATCGCCGATTTGCTCATGTACCTCTGATGTGCGGAAACAGTTCTATCGATTGTTTCACACTCAAGCCGCCATCTGACGTAAACAACTACCCAATTAGTGCCTTCCTCAAAATTGTCCTTTGCACGCTTTCTGACAATTTTCACATTGCCGTACTGTAACGGAACTATAAACTCTATAATTGAGTCTCCTCATCGATCGTATAGAATCTCCACTTTAAGTCTGATATTTGACGTTAAGCATCTTCGACTATGTAAATCTTTAAATTCACGCATGAAGTAATAACACATGACAATCTACTTTAAGATTATTTGATTCTTCTACAAACTCCCTGAAGGCTCCTTCCATAAATCCATGCGTAGAATTTCCATGCAATTAACCTCAGAAATTTCAACTTCTCCCTTGCATTCAATTGGAAATTCAATTCGTATTCTCCTTAGAATTCCTTTGAGATTGAATCCTCAAAATTCGATGCCATTGGAATTCTTTTAGAACAATCCGCAGTGACCATCTTTGGAGTTCACGGGATTCTCATGGAATTTTCATCAGAGCCAAATTTTTAGAACTAATTTTGAATTCTTATTAGAATTGGACCTAGAATCCTCATTCAATCATCAAAGAATTATTTCCAAAATTGTTTCGGAGCTGAATGTTGCGTCTCTAATAATTTATACAATAATCAAAAGCGACGCTCGTATGTGTTAAGCCAAGTTTAACTATACAGGTAAGCCTGGCTTAAGATTTAAGCGGAGAAGAAGAAATCGATACTCAGAGCACTTAATTTTACATGAGACTTTCGTAGTCTGTACTTTGGTGTTCTTCTCTTATATATCTTGTTGGCATCCCTAGAATCCTTTAAAATTCTCTAAAAATTTCTTTGGATTTTTTTAAAGTTCTTAATCATGCTTGAAAGACTTTTGAAAATCTATCACAGACAAATACCTTTGGAAAGCTTCCAAGATTTACAATTTATTTTCTGGGAAAGGAGGTATATTTTTCCCGATTTTTAATCGAAATTGTAGGCATTTCCCAATAGTTTTCCTGGTGTTCTACAGTTTTGCGGTTCACCGGTTAAAATTTTCAATTTTTTAACAGATATGTATATTTTGTTAAAACTACTGTAGACTTTCTTAGTGGCAAGTACTCAATTTAAACATTTTGTTGATATTTTTAAATTTCACTCTATTTTAGTAGTGATAAAGTGACTTTTTGGTGTAAATGACTGGCTGGGAGGAAGTTGCAGGAAGACATTGATAGATGCACATGAGGATCCTGTGGAGGTGCCAAGGTGTCTTTATCCTAGACAAGGGGTAAGCTCTAAATTCACTATAATCGTCGTCGTCGTTGGCAGTACTATTTGTATATTTTGAATTGATTACCGGTCGAAAAAGGCATATGAATTCTGCATATCTTAATCGTTCGCTACATACCTAAAGAGAACTTAATCGTACTTTGACGCGAAGCGCTGTGGATAATGAGATGCTGGATGACCCTGGAGGGATCGATTTTGCTTACTGAGCAGAAAATCATGGATTTAACCCCAAGCTCTTCCACAGCACAATAAATCGCCACCATCATTTGTATATTTGATATGGAACATTAACCTCGGAAACTATTTGCATATCAAGCGAAAACGTAGTCCTGTATTGTCGCGAAGCGTTATGGTTCTGAGATGCTCGATGACCCTGGAGGGATCGTTTCTGTTTACTGAGCAGAAAATCATGGGCGTCATGACTCTTAAAATTCATGATCACTAAATCATCTCCTTCATGACTCTTAAAATTCATGATCACTAAACAAAATGAATATTTTCTTTCGTTAGTCCTCTGAAACTATTTGCATATCAAGCGAAAACGTAGTCCTGTATTGTCGCGAAGTGTTATGTTTCTGAGATGCTCGATGACCCTGGAGGGATCGTTTCTGTTTACTGAGCAGAAAATCATGGGCTTAATCCCAAGCTCTCCGTCATGACTCTTAAAATTCATGATCACTAAACAAAATGAATATGTTCTTTCGATAGCCGACTATCGAGAGATTAAATAAACAACAAATAAACAATGCATACTTTTGGTTGCATCGCCAACTCAAGGTGAATCCTAACCGAATATCCTACCCAACCCTCCAACTCCGTAGCACTTATGAGGGTGTCGCTAAGTCGGTGGCCTCTCGTTAAGTAAGTACTACATCATTAACATTCCTTCCCTATCCTTAGTTATGGTAAAGATGGGCGTGGCCGGGAATAGCGACAGTCATGCTTCTGTTACTCTTGTTTAGATTGGAATCAATGTTTACTCCCCAGCATTATTCCTGAAAGTAGTCTAGCTGAGAATTTCAGAAGAGACGTGAGTGTCGCTAGTATCCAATCTACGAAGTATATCATAACAACGCTAACGCTAACGCTAAATGACTTTTTAGTGACTGGCTTCAGGCCTGCTATACGTTCCTATTATGGTGCGATGGCCTAAGGAATTCCCATAATTGGAACACTCTATAATAGGAAAGTATAGCCGTAACTGGAAAATCTGCCCGATACCTATATATTTTCCTGAAAAGAGAGTATGGGTTCCTACATCTTTGTTTCAGACATCATTTCGATTGGAAATGACGTTTTCGAGTTATGATTTCTTGAAAAAGAAATGGAATTCGCCAATGAGCAGTTCCAGTTAAAAAAAAACTCCGATTTGTATGAAATTTTGCGAATTGTTTGTTAAGGGCAATCATTTTTATGCTGAAATTCAGCCATTTTGGATCTTGCAAAATTTCCTAAATGACATCCTTGAAATTTTCCAACATGTTGTAGGAAAAAACGGGGTAGGAAACGGCATTTCTGATCGAAATGACGTCCGAGGTGAAGTTGTAGAGAAAAATAATGTTCCACGCAAAATGAAGAATCGGAATAACTTGATTTTCTCAGATATGGATAATTGATTGTTATGGAAATGATTCACATTTTTGCCAAACTCGGTCATTTTGGATCGTGCTAAATTCGCGTAAACAGCCCTTCTGATCAAAATGTTGTCTGAGACAAAGTTGTAGAGAAAAGTAATGTTTTCCAGGGAAAAATATAGGGGAATTTACGTATTCTCGTCAATCTAAGCAGCTTCCGCACTTCTATTAGCATTTTCTCAGTGTCACGACCACATATGACGTGTCTGTTTGTTTACATTCATCTGCTGCTAGCTATTCTATCCATTCCAATCAACAAAACTGTCCAAAACGGTTTGAAAACGTTTTTAACGCGCTCCAAACTTCTCAGGTGAGTGTGACTATTGTCAGCAGCCTCTTTTACTTCGGCAACCTTTCCGTTTAAACTGTGTGTTAACCAGCTGTTCTATTATCGGCAACTCGAAATCAGCCGTATTTTGATGTGTTTATGTTTCTTTTGAAGAAACACCTAGCATAACAGGTTTGCTCAGTCGTAAAAATGTATTAGGATTGAAGCTGAAAGACTAAGGAATCGTTTAAATACATTCAGCGAAGTATTTTAGTGAGAAAATACATCGAAATTAACGTTTAAATTGTGGTTGCCGAAAACAGTCGATGGCTGCCGAAGCCATCATTTACCCTACAAACAATATTTTTATTTATTTTAAGAAAAAAATAAAAAAAAAATAACTAGGATCCGACTGTGAAAAAAATAAGCTCTTGAAAAATGCAAGCGTTTGGAATGTTCAAAAACATGGACACTTGAAAACTGTGAAAGATCTTTAAAAAAGAACATTTGGTAACTTTTTATTAATACGCTTTCTTGTGTATTTTTCACCGTAAACGATTTTAAATTTCTCAAAAAATTTACCAAAAGTTCATGCTCTACGATTTTTGGAAATTTTTAAGTGTCTTTATTTTTTAACAATCAAAAAATTTGTAAATTTACATGAGCTTTTTTGCCTCAGACGTCATTTTGATCAGAAGTGCCGTTTTCACGCTACCATTTTTTTTTTTTCAATTTAACAAGATCTAAAATGCCGGTCCCTGTTGGATGATCTACAAAATATTTGCTTAAAGTCGCGTTGATTAATTCTGCTATCGACATCAAAACAGCCGGACATTCTTGATCGGGATTTAATTCGAGGATAATACCGGTTGGTGCTTACCACCATTAGACTTGAAATACTGGGCACTGAACAAATTTGCAATATCCAACACATGAACAATTTCAACATCATGGACATACAAAAGTTTTCGACTTTGGTTAATTTTCTAAACTCCGAAATATGTTTCGAGATGCTGGTTGTACAAATGGTAGTATTTCGGACTTCAATATAAGTCATCTCGAGAACGAACAATTTTTAAGAAGTTAAGCTAGGACTTTGGAAAAAAATTCCGGGATTCGAAAACTCCAGATTACTATCAAGATTTCAGATTTCGACACATTTTGAAAGAAAATCTCTCTCCAAGAGTCCATTCCCGACGCAGCAAAATTGTCAACATCCAGTAGTTTTTTAGATTTCAATGTATTTTTTTAGGATCCCGGACTTGAAATTCTTTTCAGAAGAAAAATCATCGACTATAAATGATGTTTCAAAGCCGAACTCTTCTATTATGAAACATGAGCGAGTTCTGTCGGATAATACTGAAAATGATGTTATTCGTCATATTGGATTAAGTATGAACAAGCAACCAGTAAAAGCAAATGTCAGTTGTTTCTATCTTTATCGAATACATTATGGAAATGATGGTTTCCTGAACCATGATATTGAATGGTTCCCTTTCAGTATGCAGTTATGCCCAGCTGCAGCACGCACCAACAATGCCTATGCTTGTTTACATTCGTTTCACTAGTTTATTAGTGGCCGATTGCATCCCGGAAAACCCATAAGTGCCTTCCCGACCTCCTACTAGGATTCGTACCGAGAAATAGAGACTAGACCATTCACAGCAGCACAACAGTAATATTTTAAATGATGTTTTCTGTTGTTCCAGACGGCATCCCCAATAAAGGAAGGGAGAGAAAACGGAAGTCATGACTCTAATTCGAGTTCACCCTTCTTTCGCTCGCTTCCCCGAATGTAATTAATTACAATTTTAGAGTGATAATTGAGATATGAAACTGAAAACGGGTTACGGATTCCAATTAGGGTTCGTCATAAATTTTGAATGCTCTTCATTGTTCCCCGAAAACGGGGGGCCAACCAATGTAATGACATTTCCATCTGGAGTTTTTCTTAAAAGCAGAAAAAAGTCAAGTGGATTTTTTTTTCGGGGTCAAAGTCCTCCGGTTTTTGTGAAATTGATCTGATTTGAGCTGCAGTGCGTCGCGCCAGTTGGATTCCCCGAACCGCAGTGCCGGCGAACGCAAACTGCATGAACTAATATTGATTTATGATTGTTACTGCCTTGAAGTGAGATTTATGTCCGCCCGGGCCCGGGAAGGGCTGCTTACGATGCGAGAAAAATGCAATTTGTCTTGCTTTGTAATGTACTGCTAGGGTACTGGAGATGACGGCTTGACGCTAACTACAGAAGATCATAGTTGAAAAATTACACTGCGGTGGAATGTAAATTAATGCTTTTCGGAGATCCCAACCGAAAAGGGCAAGCATCTTAATCAAATTCCATAAAACGGCTAAATCCAAAGGGGATCAATTCGAGTAGCTTTCAGATTTCAATTCCCACTCATATCGAACTGCAGCGTCCGTTCGCTGGTACTGTGGTGGTGTAAGTGAGAGCAAGCCCCGTTTTGAAACGCTGCCAATTGGGTTTAATTTAAATCACTTAACTAATTCATGGCTCTCGAGGAGTGACTGCAGATGTAGAGACAGATGTAGTGCACTGTGTTGGCAGTATTTGTTCAACACACGAACAGAATTCTACAACGACCGGTATAGGAAAAAAAAACGCTAAGAAGAAGTTGGCGGATAAATGTCAGTCTCTTGAAATAGATGTCACACATTGGTCGGCTAGGCGGGAACATTTTGTCACATCGATCACGGACGCAGAAAAAAAACGGAAGGTGTGCATGTTCGGTGTTAAACGGCATGGAAGCGAAGATATGAGACGTTGAAAAATGGGTTTTCTGGATGCTGCGACAATGTTGCGTGTTGGGTATTTTTGGCTTAATTAAGGAACACTTTTCGGAATAGATGTTCAATTTATGTATGCCAATTCTTGTATGGAATGCTATCGAATAAACTCTGCAGCTGCTAAATTATGATATCACCTTCTAGTCAAAATCACAAAAATTATGGAACAATCTAATATTGTTATTTAGGTACTGTTTTCCTGACTTTAAACAAATTATGGACTGGTTTTTGAACTCTTTGAGACTTGCCCTTGGTAACCTCTAGCATCCTTGGGGTACTGTAGAACCAAGTTTCCTTAGGGCGAATGGGAGAATTGGTTGAAAACGAAGGTACCTTGTATTATCTCAACATTCTCAACGATGACAGGAGAACAGGTCCAGAATTAAAAATGGAGTTCCGAAAATTAAAACAACACATGAAACTTCCGAAATTAAAACAACTCTTGAGACTTCGGGATAATCCAGCACACCGATAATTTTGAAATAATTCGGAGCTCCAGTAACCTTCAACCTCAATCAACTAAGAAAATTTAAAACTCCATCAATTCTCCAAACTCTAATAATTTCGTAAAAATTCAAACTGTCCAGAACAGAACAGGTAAATCTCTAAACTACCTCCGGTACGTTATGAGTAATTCGGTACTGCTAGAACTTTAACAACGCTTGCCGGAGTTTCGAGAGTTTTTGAAGTTCTAAAAGCTCACGAATCACCAACATGTTCCTGAATAACGTCCCCATGGCAGGAAGTTCCTAGAGTTACGGGAGCTATAGCAAGCGTCCGGAGCCCAGGAATTTATTTCAAAATGATGCGAGAATTTTGGAAGATTTTAGAATTGTTGACATTTCTAGATAGAGCTGGCATTAGGGCGTAACAGCCTTTGTAAACAATGACTTCTATCGATGATTTCTAGGAACTCAAGGCACGCCCACGCAAACCAACACAACCGTCAGGTAGGGGAAGTCTTCTTCTACCAGATGGTACTGTTCATTGACGTGGGCGAGTCTTAATTTTCTAGATATCATCGAAAGAAGTCATTGTTTACAAAAGCTGTTACGCCCTCATTCCAGCTTTATGTAGATTTGTTGCTAATCTAATTTCTCACAATTCCAGGCGTTTTAGAGTATCCAATTCTCAGAGCTCCGGGTAATGCTGCAACTCCGGGTAATGCTGCAACTCCGGGTGCTCTCGAAATTGCGAGAACTTTCAGAACTCCAATGACTTGCGGAGCTACTATGAGTATTTCAATGAACTCCCACAATTTTAAAAACGTATGAAAAATCCTTTAAACTATTAGATTTATCTGAACACTAATCACTCCAAGATGTATGACAAAGAGACGAACCAGACCAAGGTCTTTCTAAGAGCCGTGCCACGTCAAATGATGAATCGATCAGACATGACCTTCTCTGATTTGCATGAAACATTGCACAATTGTTTGTTTTGGGCACCCGCATAAATGCGAACCATTACTTTACCTTACCGAAAATCGTTCAAAATTGTTTATAATCCCTGCTAAACTTTAATTGAAATGGTTATGGAACTTTACATGAGCGTTTGTGTGATAAAGTTTTAACCTTATGTATTATGGTTTTTTTTTGGAAATGAACCTTACAAAAACTGGGTTGTTAAGAACCATTACCAATCCAAATTCTTGTTTTCTCCATACATTTTTGGGAAAGGAATTATAATGGAATCATTTAATTTATGATTTGAGAACTTTAATGATAATGGTTATGGTAGTCGGTAAGGTCTTTAAATGGTTTTGTAAATTACTGATTACCAATTCGCGATATATTCCACGTAAAGTTGACCGATAATACAAAACCATTCATGGACCTAACTGACTACCATAACCATTACCATTAAAGTTCTCAAACCATAAGTAAAAAGGTTCTAATATAGTCTTCTCTCCGAAAATGTATGGAGAAAATAACTATTTTGAATGGTTCTTAACAACCCATTTTTTGTAAGGTTCACTTCTAAAGAACCATAATACATAAAGTTAATACTGTATCAAACAAACGTTCATGTAAAGTTCCATAACCATTTCAGTTAAAGTTTAGCAGGGATTATAAACAATTTTTAACCATTTTCGGTAAGGTCAAGTTATGGTTCGCGTTTATGGGTCTTTCTTCTTTGTCAGAGTTCATTGAATTTAAAACCGTTCAATTCCGGGAAGCATGAAATCAGTATTGTCTTCTTCTTCTTATTCACATTTCAAGCTTATTGCTTATCGCATATTAGCTTATTGCGTGCTCTCAACTTAGTGTTCAAGATGCACTTCTACAGTTATTAATTGAGAGCTTTCGATGCCTGTACCATTTTTGCATTAGTATAATTGTGTGGCAAGTCCAATCATACTTCTATGCCCAGGGAAGTCGAGAAAATTTTCCAACCCGAAAAATTCTTAGAACGGACCGGGAATTGAACCCAGCCACCTCCAGCATGGTCTTGCTTTGTAGCTGCGCCGACTGAGCTAAGGGAGGAAATCAGTATTGATGGTGTTTATTTTAATCATTTATGGATTGCGATACTATGGTATGAAGAGAAGAAACAAATTCTTTGAAATTTTGCTTTTTTGCTCTTCAACACGAGACAGCACCGATAGGTCAATAGATGTTTGATCCACTGGTGTCATTTATGATCATTATTATTGATTTCCTTTTATTATCCGTCGGGCTTATCTCGATCGCGCGTGTTCTATTGTTCGATTGGTGCAGTTGGATATGTGTGACGAGTTAATTTTCAAGTGAAACGTGATGGGTTTTGAGAAAATAGTAACCGCGTTCGTGATCGAACCTTATAGCTTCAAATCACTTGGCTTGAAACGTTCGTCGGTCGTATTAGTATTTTATAATGTAACGAGCCGGTGACCACAATTTTTGCATACTGTGCAGAAGTTATTTGGGTCATCCAAGGCTCCTTTTTTTAATATACGGTACGGAAATATTTATATTTTGGGTAAAATTTAACATATGATCGATCCAGATTCGAAAACATTGTTCCTTTTTATGTAAATTAATTAATTTATACAGGCTCAATAGAATAAACTTTACAGAGCCAAGTTATCATTTGCGTTATACACAAATAATGTCTTAAAAATAATTTCATTGGAATAGCTATATATATTCGGGCTTGAACAATCGTCGGTTGCAATGGTTCTTGCAGGGTGACAAGTGAATTTCCATTTTAAAATTCCAGTTTTTTCCCGTTTTTCCTGGTCAATAATTCAAAAATTTCCCAGTTTTACATTTAGTGTTTAAAGAAAATAATTATGTTTTTTAAATACAGTTAAATAATAAATAAAATATTAAGGTTTTTATGAATGCACGTAGCTGAAACCAATACTTGTTGTTTGCTGCAAAGAAACAAGTAATGTCTGAAATTTACAGATCTTTAAACCTCCTTTATCTGGTGTATTATGTTCTAAAAATAACTAAGTGTGAGAAGAATTCTACAAAAAACACCTTAATGCTTTTAACAATTTATTTGTAAATTTAATTATTTTTTTCGCATTTTTACAATAATTAAAATTCTATCAAATTTAACTTTTTTACCACCAAGTGTTAAATTGTTCATAGGCCACTCTCCAATTCACTTCATAACCCCAAAATATGAACTTGTGGAAAAAAAAGTTGAGGATTGTGTCCAAAGCACGACCGCATTGTTGACGTAGAGCTACGAGATTATTATGCTGTTCCATTCATTAATATATAAATGACAAAATAAATGGTTTAGAAATGAAAATTCGAACCCCTGGTTATTTTTCACGGATGTCCCTTGGAACTTTCAGTAGAATTCACATGAAATTATCTATCTAATTCCCTCAGAATTCAATACTCTCGGAGTTTCTTTGAAGTCCTCAGAAGAACTCTATTTACATTCTTCTCGGAATTTATTTAGAATATTCATTAGAAATTAACCTGTAATCATCTTCACACAGAACCACCTAATAATTCTACTTTGAACTTAAACAATTGACTTGGTGTAGTAGTTTAAACTCCATAAAAAAAACTTCGAAAAACTCCATTGGAATTTGTATCTTATTATCTCTAGAATTCATTCTAAAATTTTCCCTAAATTCCTTTGGAATATTCATCAAAATTGATTGTATCCGGAAAATCTAGTAGTTGAGAAGATTATTATTTTTCAAAGAGAGAACGAAGTATATTTTTTTCCCCTGTTCATTATCGAAATTCACGGACTTCACCCGGTGATTTAAAATTTCCGCCTTTTTCCCGATTTCCCAGTACACTGGTCACCCTGTGTCCAGTATACACAATAGGTCTTATCCATTTGAATAACATTACTAGAGATAGCAATCTCCTATCTAGTCGACACACAGAAAACTAAACAAACTCAGAGAGTGAGTAACTGTTGCTCATTCGTAAGGATACATTTCTAAAAGCGCTGGTCACTCAGCGCATGAGTAACCTACGTAAAAGTGACTCACTCTCTGAATAAGATTCGTTTTCAGTGAACGTAGACTGCTTACGCAAGCCTTTTGAATCAAATGTTACTAGCGCTGCATGGTGAGTGAATTCTGAACTAAGAGGCCAATCATGCGATAGGTATTGCCCATCCGAATAACTTCTTCTTTCCTTTATTTAACGTCGGTCTCTGTTTCGCAATCTAGTGCCAATCACCGACGGACATCGATTGCTATCCATTGACGGCACTCGAATGTGCAGGAAGGCAGCTTCCACACCTGCGTAGGATATCGCACCCATTCAACACGCACATGGGCCGGGACCAACGGCTTTACTTCCCTTCCGAAGGAAGACGAGACCAGAGATTTTTATGCCTCAGAAAAATCCCACCGACCTCGGCTGGGATTGAACCCAGACCCATTGGGGTGAGAAAGCAGTCACACTTACCACTACACCACCGGCGCCGGCATCCATCCGAATAACTTAACGGAGTACCGAAACCTGCTTTCTGGCCATGCTGTCAAGTTAAAACATGGAATTTGATACAACTGGCACACTGAGCTTGACTATCCAATATCCAATTTCTAGCCAAGATGGCAAGCTAAATACATTGAAAACGAATATTACTCAGAGAATGAGTCTCTTTTACTGGTTCGTATGGGGATTTTTTTTAAATCGGAGGTTACTCATGTGTTGAATAACCTACGCTTTAAGAAAAACTTTCTTACACACTAAGATTAGTTTACAGATTTCTGTAAAATTTTACCAAAATCTCAACAGCTGAACGGTCGGTAAAAAATTTTACAGTTTTCCTGTAAGTATTTACAGATATCTGTGAAAAATTCACAGATATTTGTGAAAAATTACAGGAAATCTGCGAAACTGTTTACCGAACGTTCAGCTGTTGAGATTTCGGTAAAATTTTACAAATTTCTGTAAAAAATTCTAAGTTTGTACGAATGAGTAAAAGTTGCTCACAACTGAGTGAAAGTTATTCACTCTCTGAGTTAGTTTCATTTTCAGTGTGCAACGCAACGAGCATCCCTGTTTATCACTCGGCAGCCAAACGATGACTGCGGTCAAACTTTCTACGTTTCGCTTAGTTAAGTATTTGGATTATAATTCTATGTCCCTCCTTTTTTCCGTATTTAGCTGATGTTTGTGAATGAACAGAACAAATGCTACGATGTCCACACTGCAGGTTCGAGGTCGACCCGTGCAACGAGCAACGCTGATTGATTATGCGCATTCAGCTTGTGTTGTTAGGGACCAATTTTCTGATGGCTGTGTTAGGGGTGAGCACCTTGCGGTCGATGAAAATGTATAAGAAATTTGAATGTTTCCGTATTTCTTAATTTTTAGCTATTTAAATATTTACCATTTATAATGTGTGACATACCACACAAATTTTATAAAGTTGCCGAATCGATTGACAAACAAATCATCAAAATCCATTGATTATCGGCCAAGTTATTAGCATTTGAAGTCTAACCAATTTTCGTTGCATTTCCCTGGATTGGCACCCTTTCCGAAATACGTAGTCTTACGTCAAAATGGTTAAGATTGATGAAAGTTAAGCACCCAAATGGTTTGAAATTCGTATGGAAGCTGCTATGGAAGAATTTTAAGAATCCCTTACATAGCCTTAAGTTTGGTTCTACTGGTTCAAAATTTGAAAATAAAATAATATGTTGTTGCTATGACAAAGATCAAGTGAAATCAATAATTTACCATAGTAATTAACCGAAATCTCCATGCAAACCTTCATCCAATGGCAGGACATCTAAACTTTTATCAATCTTTACCTTTTTTTTGCATAGACTCATATGATGGCGTATTGAATCAAACTAGAGGGTGGCCTGTCAGAAAATTAATCACTTTTTTCAAAATGAAGCACCCTACTGAACACGCGATTTAAACCAGCATGAAAATGGAATATCCAAGCAACCTGTTAATTTTCCCATTAATACTGAACCAAAACATCAAATCTTAAACAAGAACGTCAAAATCGAAAACATGTTGGATTTAACCAACATGTAGAAGACTTGGCAGCTGTAGGCTCCCGGAACGTATCTGGTAATTTTCATTATGATCCTAGATCAAGTCCTAGGTACTTTTTCGACCAATTAAAACTATTTTTTTGAATTCTTATGTTTTCAAGTTAAACATTGACGTATGTTCGTATTTTCGTATTTTCGACCGAAATTGATATAGAAAGTGTACCAAAAGTGCTTCTGAACGTGTTTGGCAGTTGTGTGTGGTAAAATTCGTGCATTCTCAGTGGAAATTCCATATCACAAAATTGCTCACCGAGTTCCTTTTTTTGCCGTTCGAAGACGACGGGTTTGCTTTCGCGAGAGTGACGTTTATTGGATCCGTTTCTTTGCACGGGTGTGTTTTTTGTAACCAGCGGTGTGTAAGTGTGCTTGTGATTTTCATTACCTCTCGGGAGGCCGGTTCACCGTATTTGGATGTCACGCTTTCGGCGTGTAGTTCTATCGAGAGTCTCGTCACCGTGTGACAGTTTGAACACGGTCCGGTTGGCAACTTAGCCAAGGAAAGTGCTGATTATGAGTCCGCCACGAGTTTTGGTGGTGATTCGTAGGCCGACGTTGCCGTGAATCAGCGAGTATACGGCTTGCAAAAGTGCTCGCCTGCTGGTCTCTCGCCAGTGTCGGAGATTGTGAGCAAGCTGAAGGATGCCTCGCTGGATACGCCCAAGACTGGACGGGCGGTAGCTGGTGACCGTGAACGGTTCCTGGGGAAGCACTAGACGCGAACCTCGTCCCAGATGACCATGGCAATGCAAGAAAATTTGTTTTCGTTGAAGGAAGTATTAGAACAAAGGTAATTGCTATTGGATATTTTTGCAAACAGTGACAGATAGCAGACATTAAGCTCATATGGAGGTGCCGGGCAAAGGTATTATATCCTAGACGAATGGTAAGTTACAAATTCGCTGTTGTCGTTGTCGTAGTCAGTACCGTTAGTATATTTAAAATTAACCATTAGCCGCTGAAACTATATGAATTATCACGTATTTCTATTGTTCCTTACATACCAAGTGAAATTCGAGAACGTAATTTCACTTGAATAGCTTGTTTAACCAGGGCTTAAACAATCGTCACGTCGGTCATAGCTTGTTATGATTGCCTGAACAATGCGTAAAGAGCAAATCGAAACATTGAACGTCGCGTGAAAGTGGAAATTATTGAAGGCCTAAGTACTCATTCGTAGCTTTTAGTTTTTTGGATTTGAAAGATCGTCGGTTGCAGTGGATTGCTTACTAAGCAGAAAAACGCGGTCCCATATTAAAAATGTATAGTAAGATCGCTTGCTTATCGTGTATTTTGTAAAACTCTTCGTTGACGTCGGTACCGGGTTTGAATAGTTCTAACAACTTGAGTAACGGTATAATGTAATAGGAGGGGCTCGGTGACCTTAGAGCAACCATTTTTGCTTACTGAGCAGAACATCATGAGCCTAATCTCAAGCCCATCCATATTCAAGATTCGTCAATCGTTTTATTTGTTAACATGACTACATGGTAATAACAGCAACTCCATGATTAAAAAGTCTAGTGGTAAACGTTTTTGCTTACTGAGCAGAAGACCGTGGGTTCAATCCCAAGCTCCTTCGCGTTACATGATCGTTAGGACATCAATTCAGCTTATCGTTTACCAAAACGAACCCTGCTGCAAACCCAATCCATTACCCAACATCCCTCCCAATGATTCCTCGTGGAAGTGCAGAGGACTCCTCGACTTCCGAGTGTCACATCAACACATTCCTACCCATTCCTT
The DNA here is from genome assembly GCF_037179485.1 of Ochlerotatus camptorhynchus. Taxonomy (NCBI): domain Eukaryota; kingdom Metazoa; phylum Arthropoda; class Insecta; order Diptera; family Culicidae; genus Ochlerotatus; species Ochlerotatus camptorhynchus. The sequence goes on along the minus strand of NW_027041033.1, from coordinate 4,577,546 downwards.
TCTTGACCTACGTTCAGGCGCGGCTGGTATTGCCTAATTTGAGATC